>NW_017190589.1:0-11216 GCF_001704415.2 Capra hircus | reverse complement strand
AGCTCGAGACGCCTCAGCGGAAATGGGCCTCATCTCGGCCTGGAGGGAGAACCTCCTGGATTTTCTCGAGTTGCGGCAGGTGCTCTAGACTTACGACGGGGAACTCAGGGACCCGCTCTGGTGGCCTCAGGAAAGAAGAGTCCCCATGCTAGTTCCACTGGGGCCTCTCGGGATTCCTCTCCCCGTCGATGCCGGGCCTAAGACTTGTGTGGAGTCCGTGCCGGAACCTGAGGATTCCTCTCCAGTGCTGACATGGATCTTGGGGTACTTCTGGAGTCTCCCGCGGGGAGTCCGTCCTCGTCTCGAGTGGGGGCATGCACTTGCGCTTTCCTCCCGAGCTGTAGCAGCAGTGTCACTCTTCCTTCGCGTGTGATCAAGGGATCTGTGGCTTTCCCTCGAGGCTTTCCCACGAGGCTTTCCCACAGGGCTGTCCACGTGCCACCGTGGTGTGTCTCGATCCTTGGTTTGAAAGTCGAGGCAGTGCAGGGAAAACAGGTTTCCCTGGAATGGACTGAGACATCTGGGGGGCTCTGGGAATGGTGGCACGACCCTGGAGTTCCTCTTCGCCTTTCCTCTGGAGAGCGCCTCCTCTAGAGATGCGACGGGAACTCGGGGAATTCTCTCCCGACCACGAAGGGAAAGGATACCTCCTCTCGAGCTAGGAGGCGGAAACGGGGCTCCTCTGGATGTGGGCCTGACTCTAGTGCTTCCTCTCGAGTGGAGATGGGCATGTCGGGGAACTTGTAGAGTTGCAGCAAGGGCGTGAAGGACCCTTTGGAAGTTCCAGAGGTTAGGTGTGATTTGCCTCCAGACGCCTCAGCGGAAATGGCCTCATCTCGCCTGGAGGGGAGAACCTCCTGGATTTTCTCGAGTTGCGGCAGGTGCTCTCGCCTTACGACGGGGACCACAGGGACCCGCTCTGGTGCCTCAGGAAAGGCCAGTCCCCATGCGAGTTGCTAGGGGCCTCTCGGATTCCTCTCCTGTCGATGCCGGGGCCTAAGACCTTGTGTGGAGTCGGTGGCGGAACCTTAGGATTCCTCTCCAGTGCTGACATGGATTTTGGGGTACTTCTGGAGTCTCCGCAGGGGAGTCAGTCCTCGTCACGAGTTGCGGCATGCACGTGCGCTTTCCTCCCGAGGAGTAGCAGCAGTGTCACGCTTCCCTTCGCGTGGATCAAGGGATCTGTGGTTTCCCTCCAGGCTTGCCCAGGAGGCTTTCCCACAGGGCTGTCCCACGTGCCACCGTGGTGTGAGTCGATCTTCGGCTTGAAAGTCGAGGCAGTGCAGGGAAAACAGGTTTCCCTGGAATGGACTGAGATATCTGGGGGATCTGGGAATGGTGGCACGACCCTGGAGTTCCTCTCGCCTTTCCTGTGGAGAGCGCCTCCTCTTGAGATGCGACGGAAATGCCGGGAATTCTTTCCCGACCACGCAGGGGAAGGATCCCTCCTCTCTAGCTATGAGGCGGAAACGGGACTCCTCTGGATGAGGGCGGGACTCTCGTGATTCCTCTCGAGTGGAGACGGGTATGTCGGGGAACTTCTTGAGTTGCAGCAAGGGTGTGAAAGACCCTTTGTAAGTTCCAGATGTTAGGTGTGATTAGCCTTGAGACGCCTCAGCGGAAATGGGCCTCATGTCGCCTGGAGGGGAGAACCTCCTGGATTTTCTCGAGTTGGGGCATGTGCTCTTGACTTACGACGGGGACCTCACGGACCCCGCTCTGGTGGCCTCAGGAAAGGCCAGTCCCAAGCGAGTTCCTCGGGGGCCTCTCGGGATTCCTCTCCCGTCGATGCCGGGGCCTAAGCCTGCCGGGGAGCCAGTGGTGAGGAAGCCCGCCCGTGACAAGGTTATGAGGAAGGAAGCTGACATACGCAAGGCGTGCTCAGACTTCAGGGACCCCCTCTGGAAATTTTTAAGCATGTACCCCAACAAAAATCTGCCGGTTTTTGTGCTCTACTTTTTCACTCTTCTGACCTTTTCTGGAAAAAGTCAATTCAGGGCGTTAGTCTTCTGCATTTGAAAGAGTGTTTCAATCCAAAAACCCTCTGATGCTTTCTAGCCTGCCTGTAGAACTCGTACAGCTGCGCTTGTGATTGTTTGAGGCCTCCTGACCGCCGGAGGCACAGGAAGCTTAAAACATCCTAGGAATGCAGGAGCTTTCTGAGAAGTCAGAATCTTTAGAATAGGACTGATTAAAAGTTTCATTTTTTGGGTCAATTGCTTGCTGCCAAATTTTCATATCCTTTATTTTTAGATATAGTTGGTATGTGAAAAACAAGTAGTAGACCTGGTATTAGCAACATTAGATCTTTGAGTTAAGTACCTTCTTTGTTATAACCCACTGCACCTTTGTTCTATAGAGATGTAACTTTAGTGCTTTAAGGAGATGCAGATTAAAAAAAAACACTTCAGGGGAAACAAAATTAACATTCATTAAGGAAGAGAGCCAAAAAGTGTTAACATCCTCTTGGCCAGAAGATAATGTAAATTACCTGAGACCTTTTGTATACAAAATGATATACAGAAAGAATCTGGGTTGCGAACACTACATAATTTTGTGTTATCCATTGATCTCCATGTATTATCAAAAGTATAAAAGACCTTCTGAACAATAAAGGAGGAGGCCAGGGGCCGGGGGCCAGTTTCTCGGACCAGCTTCTCGAACAGATCTCTCAGCCTGGTTTCTTGGGACTCTGGCTCCCCCTGTGTCTTTCTCCCTCTTTCTTCTTTCTCTACCTTTCCTTCTCTCTGCTCTTTACTATAACTTCAGGCTGAATCTCCACATGGAGTGCGGAGGCTCGCCAGGTCTACTTACTTGGCCTGGCTGTTAAGACCCGCCATGAAAGGAGCTTAAGGCGAGGCACCTTAGATATTCAAGCGGGCGCGGTGGCCCAACGTAGGTGGTGCAAATTCCTTGTCTGGAATTTTATTGGCGGTCCGCAAAAACCAAGCTATTCAGCACTCTTCCTCCACTTAATCTTCTTACTACACTATAGTTTCCTAATGTAATCTTACATCAATAAATAAACAAGTCTTTCCACACCAAAGCCGTCCACCCTTCGAATTCCCTGGATCCACCGGGGCTGGACCCCGGCATAAGACCTTGTGTGGATTCGGTGCCGGAACCTGAGGATTCCTCTCCAGTGCTGACATGGATCTTGGGGTACTTCTGGAGTCTCCCCAGGGAGTCAGTCCTCGTCTCGAGTGGGGGGCATGCACGTGCGCTTTTCTCCCGAGCTGTAGCAGCAGTGTCACGCTTCCCTTCGCGAGGATCAAGGGATCTGTGGCTTTCCCACGAGGCTTTCCCACAGGGCTGTCCCATGTGCCACCGTGGTGTGAGTCGATCCTCGGCTTGAAAGTCGAGGCAGTGCAGGGAAAACAGGTTTCCCTGGAATGGACTGAGACATCTTGGGGACTCTGGGAATGGGGCCTGAACCTGGAGTTCTTCTCGCCTTTCCTGTGGAGAGCGGCCTCGTCTTGAGATGCGACGGGAACGCTAGGAATTCTTTCCCGACCACGCAGGGAAAGGAACCCTCCTCTCGAGCTAGCAGGCGAAACGGGGCCACTCTGGATATGGGCGGGACTCTCCCATTCCTCTAGAGTGGAGACGGGTATGTCGGGGAACTTCTTGAGGTGCAGCAAGGGTGTGAAAGACCCTTTGGAAGTTCCAGAGTTTAAGTGTGATTACCCCCTACTTGCCTCAGCGGAAATGGGCGTCATCTCGTCTGGAGGGGAGAACCTCCTGGATTTTCTCGAGTTGCGGCAGGTGCTCTCGACTTACGAAGGGGCCTCAGGGATCCGTTCTGGTGGCCTCAGTAAAGGCCAGTCCCCATGGGAGTTGCTCGGGGGCCTCTCGGGATTCCTCTCCCGTCGATGCTGGGGCCTAAGACCTTGTGTGGACTCAGTGCCGGAACCTGAGGATTCCTCTCCAGTGCAGACATGGATCTTGGGGGTACTTCTGGATTCTCCCCAGGGCAGTCAGTTCTGGTCTCGAGTGGAGGCATGCACGTGCGCTTTCCTCCCGAGCTGTAGCAGCAGTGTCGCGCTTCCCTTCGCGTGGATCAAGGGATCTGTGTCTTTCCCTCGAAGCTTTCCCACGAGGCTTTCCCACAGGGCTGTCCCACGTGCAACCGTGGTGTGAGTCGATCCTCGGCTTGAAAGTCGAGGCAGTGCAGGGAAAACAGTTTTCCCTGGAATGGACTGAGACATCCGGGGGACTCTGGGAATGGTGGCACGACCCTGGAGTTCCTCTCGCCTTTCCTGTGGAGAGGGCTTCCTCTTGAGATGCAACGGGAACGCCGGGAATTCTTTCCCGACCACGCTGGGAAAGGATCCCTCCCTCGAACTAGGAGGCGGAAACGGGGCTCCTCTGGATGTGGGCGGGACTCTCGTGCTTCCTCTCCAGTGGAGACGGGTATGTCGGGGAACTTCTTGAGTTGCAGCAAGGGTGTGAAGGACCCTTTGGAAGTTCCAGATGTTAGATGTGATTAGCCTCGAGACTCCTCAGCGGAAATGGGCCTCATCTCGCCTGGAGGGGAGAATCTCCTGGATTTTCTCGAGTTGCGTCAGGTGCTCTCGACTTACGACGGGGACCTCAGGGACCCGCTCTGGTGGCCTCAGGAAAGGCCAGTCCCCATGCGAGTTGCTCGGGGGCCTCTCGGGATTCCTCTCCTGTCGATGCCGGGGCCTAAGACCTTGTGTGGACTCGGTGCCGGAACCTGAGGATTCCTCTCCAGTGCTGACATGGACCTTGGGGTACTTCTGGTGTCTCCCCAGGGGAGTCAGTCCTCGTCTCGAGTGGGGGCATGCACGTGCCCTTTCCTCGCGAGCTGTAGCAGCAGTGTCACGCTTCCCTATGCGTGGATCAAGGGGTATGCAGCTTTCCCTCGAGGCTTTCCCACGAGGCTTTCCCACGAGGCTTTTCCACAGGGCTGTCCCACTGTCACCATGTTGTGAGTCGATCCTCGGCTTGAAAGTCGAGGCAGTGCAGGGAAAACAGATTTCCCTGGAATGTACTGAGACATCTGGGGACTCTGGGAATGGTGGCACGACCCTGGAGTTCCTCTCGCCTTTCTTGTACAGAGAGCCTCCTCTTGAGATGGGTCGGGAACGCCGGGAATTCTTTCCCGACCACGAAGGGAAAGGATACCTCCTCTCGAGGTAGCAGGCGGAAACGGGGCCCCTCTGGATGTGGGCGGGACTCTCGTGCTTCCTCTCCGAGGGGAGACAGTATGTCGGGGAACTTCTTGAGTTTGCAGAAGGGTGTGAAGAACCCTTTGGAAGTTCCAGAGGTAAGGTGAATATCCTGGAGACGCCTCAGCGGAAATGGGCCTCATCTCGCCTGGAGGAGAGAACCTCCTGGATTTTCTCGAGTTGCGGCAGGTGCTCTCGACTTACGACGGGGACCTCAGGGACCCCGCTCTGGGGCCTCAGGAAAGCCCAGTCCCCATGCGAGTTGCTCGGGGGCCTCTCGGGATACCTCTCCCTTCGATGCTGGGGCCTAAGCCCTTGTGTGGAGTCGGTGCCGGAACCTGAGGGTTCCTCTCCCTACTGACATGGATCTTGGGGTACTTCTGCAGTCTCCCCAGGGGAGTCAGTCCAGTCCCCGTCTCGAGTGGGGGCATGCACGTGCGCTTTCCTCCCGAGCCGTAGCAGCAGTGTCACGCTTCCCTACGCGTGGATAAAGGGATCTGTGGCTTTCCCCTCGAGGCTTTCGCACGAGGCTATCCCACAGGGCTGTGCCACGTGCCATCGTGGTGTGAGTCGATCCTCGCTTGAAAGTCGAGGCAGGTGCAGGGAAAACAGTTTTCCCTGGAATGGACTGAGACATCCAGGGGACTCTGGGAATGGTGGCACGACCCTGGAGTTCCTCTCGGCCTTTCCTCTGGAGAGCGCCTCCTCTAGAGGTGCGACGGGAACTCGGGGAATTCTCTCCCGACCACGAAGGGAAAGGATACCTCCTCTCGGAGCTAGGAGGCGGAAACGGGGCTCCTCTGGATGTGGGCCTGACTCTAGTGCTTCCTCTCGAGTGGAGATGGGCATGTCGGGGAACTTGTAGAGTTGCAGCAAGGGCGTGAAGGACCCTTTGGAAGTTCCAGAGGTTAGGTGTGATTTGCCTCCAGACGCCTCAGCGGAAATGGGCCTCATCTCGCCTGGAGGGGTGAACCTCCTGGATTTTCTCGAGTTGCGGCAGGTGCTCTCGCCTTACGACGGGGACCACAGGGACCCGCTCTGGTGGCCTCAGGAAAGGCCAGTCCCCATGCGAGTTGCTAGGGGGCCTCTCGGGATTCCCTCTCCTGTCGATGCCGGGGCCTAAGACCTTGTGTGGAGTCGGTGGCGGAACCTTAGGATTCCTCTCCAGTGCTGACATGGATTTTGGGGGGTACTTCTGGAGTCTCCGCAGGGGAGTCAGTCCTCGTCACGAGTTGCGGCATGCACGTGCGCTTTCCTCCGAGGAGTAGCAGCAGTGTCACGCTTCCCTTCGCGTGGATCAAGGGATCTGTGGTTTCCCTCCAGGCTTGCCCAGGAGGCTTTCCCACAGGGCTGTCCCACGTGCCACCGTGGTGTGAGTCCGATCTTCGGCTTGAAAGTCGAGGCAGTGCAGGGAAAACAGGTTTCCCTGGATGGACTGAGATATCTGGGGGATCTGGGAATGGTGGCACGACCCTGGGAGTTCCTCTCGCCTTTCCTGTGGAGAGCGCCTCCTCTTGAGATGCGACGGAAATGCCGGGAATTCTTTCCCGACCACGCAGGGGAAGGATCCCTCCTCTCTAGCTATGAGGCGGAAACGGGACTCCTCTGGATGAGGGCGGGACTCTCGTGATTCCTCTCGAGTGGAGACGGGTATGTCGGGGGAACTTCTTGAGTTGCAGCAAGGGTGTGAAAGACCCTTTGTAAGTTCCAGATGTTAGGTGTGATTAGCCTTGAGACGCCTCAGCGGGAAATGGGCCCTCATGTCGCCTGTGGAGGGGAGAACCTCCTGGATTTTCTCGAGTTGGGGCATGTGCTCTTGACTTACGACGGGGACCTCACGGACCCGCTCTGGTGGCCTCAGGAAAGGCCAGTCCCCAAGCGAGTTCCTCGGGGGCCTCTCGGGATTCCTCTCCCGTCGATGCCGGGGCCTAAGCCTGCCGGGAGCCAGTGTGAGGAAGCCCGCCCGTGACAAGGTTATGAGGAAGGAAGCTGACATACGCAAGGCGTGCTCAGACTTCAGGGACCCCTCTGGAAATTTTTAAGCATGTACCCAACAAAAATCTGCCGGTTTTTGTGCTCTACTTTTTCACTCTTCTGACCTTTTCTGGAAAAAGTCAATTCAGGGCGTTAGTCTTCTGCATTTGAAAGAGTGTTTCAATCCAAAAAACCCTCTGATGGCTTTCTAGCCTGCCTGTAGAACTCGTACAGCTGCGCTTGTGATTGTTTGAGGCCTCCTGACCGCCGGAGGCACAGGGAAGCTTAAAACATCCTAGGAATGCAGGACGTTCTGAGAAGTCAGAATCTTTTAGAATAGGACTGATTAAAAGTTTCATTTTTTGGGTCAATGCTTGCTGCAAATTTTCATATCCTTTATTTTTAGATATAGTTGGTATGTGAAAAACAAGTAGTAGACCTGGTATTAGCAACATTAGATCTTTGAGTTAAGTACCTTCTTTGTTATAACCCACTGCACCTTTGTTCTATAGAGATGTAACTTTAGTGCTTTAAGGAGATGCAGATTAAAAAAAACACTTCAGGGGAAACAAAATTAACATTCATTAAGGAAGAGAGCCAAAAAGTGTTAACAATCCTCTTGGCCAGAAGATAATGTAAATTACCTGAGACCTTTTGTATACAAAATGATATACAGAAAGAATCTGGGTTGCGAACACTACATAATTTTGTGTTATCCATTGATCTCCCATGTATTATCAAAAGTATAAAAGACCTTCTGAACAATAAAGGAGGAGGCCAGGGGCCGGGGGCCAGTTTCTCGGACCAGCTTCTCGAACAGTCTCTCAGCCTGGTTTCTTGGGACTCTGGCTCCCCCTGTGTCTTTCTCCCTCTTTCTTCTTCTCTACCTTTCCTTCTCTCTGCTCTTTACTATAACTTCAGGCTGAATCTCCACATGGAGTGCGGAGGCTCGCCAGGTCTACTTACTTGGCCTGGCTGTTAAGACCCGCATGAAAGGGAGCTTAAGGCGAGGCACCCTTAGATATTCAAGCGGGCGCCGGTGGCCCAACGTAGGTGGTGCAAATTCCTTGTCTGGAATTTTATTGGCCGTCCGCAAAAACCAAGCTATTCAGCACTCTTCCTCCACTTAATCTTCTTACTACACTATAGTTTCCTAATGTAATCTTACATCAATAAATAAACAAGTCTTTCCACACAAGCCGTCCACCCTTCGAATTCCCTGGATCCACCGGGGCTGGACCCCGGCATAAGACCTTGTGTGGATTCGGTGCCGGAACCTGAGGATTCCTCTCCAGTGCTGACATGGATCTTGGGGTACTTCTGGAGTCTCCCCAGGGGAGTCAGTCCTCGTCTCGAGTGGGGGCATGCACGTGCGCTTTCTCCCGAGCTGTAGCAGCAGTGTCACGCTTCCCTTCGCGAGGATCAAGGGATCTGTGGCTTTCCCACGAGGCTTTCCCACAGGGCTGTCCCATGTGCCACCGTGGTGTGAGTCGATCCTCGGCTTGAAAGTCGAGGCAGTGCAGGGAAAACAGGTTTCCCTGGAATGGACTGAGACATCTTGGGGACTCTGGAATGGGGCCTGAACCTGGAGTTCTTCTCGCCTTTCCTGTGGAGAGCGCCTCGTCTTGAGATGCGACGGGAACGCTAGGAATTCTTTCCCGACCACGCAGGGAAAGGAACCCTCCTCTCGAGCTAGCAGGCGGAAACGGGGCCACTCTGGATATGGGCGGGACTCTCCCATTCCTCTAGAGTGGAGACGGGTATGTCGGGGAACTTCTTGAGGTGCAGCAAGGGTGTGAAAGACCCTTTGGAAGTTCCAGAGTTTAAGTGTGATTACCCCCTACTTGCCTCAGCGGAAATGGGCGTCATCTCTCGTCTGGAGGGGAGAACCTCCTGGATTTTCTCGAGTTGCGGCAGGTGCTCTCGACTTACGAAGGGGCCTCAGGGATCCGTTCTGGTGGCCTCAGTAAAGGCCAGTCCCCATGGGAGTTGCTCGGGGGCCTCTCGGGATTCCTCTCCCCGTCGATGCTGGGGCCTAAGACCTTGTGTGGACTCAGTGCCGGAACCTGAGGATTCCTCTCCAGTGCAGACATGGATCTTGGGGGTACTTCTGGATTCTCCCCAGGGCAGTCAGTTCTGGTCTCGAGTGGAGGCATGCACGTGCGCTTTCCTCCCGAGCTGTAGCAGCAGTGTCGCGCTTCCCTTCGCGTGGATCAAGGGATCTGTGTCTTTCCCTCGAAGCTTTCCCACGAGGCTTTCCCACAGGGCTGTCCCACGTGCAACCGTGGTGTGAGTCGATCCTCGGCTTGAAAGTCGAGGCAGTGCAGGGAAAACAGTTTTCCCTGGAATGGACTGAGACATCCGGGGGACTCTGGGAATGGTGGCACGACCCTGGAGTTCCTCTCGCCTTTCCTGTGGAGAGGGCTTCCTCTTGAGATGCAACGGGAACGCCGGGAATTCTTTCCCGACCACGCTGGGAAAGGATCCCTCCCTCGAACTAGGAGGCGGAAACGGGGCTCCTCTGGATGTGGGCGGGACTCTCGTGCTTCCTCTCCAGTGGAGACGGGTATGTCGGGGAACTTCTTGAGTTGCAGCAAGGGTGTGAAGGACCCTTTGGAAGTTCCAGATGTTAGATGTGATTAGCCTCGAGACTCCTCAGCGGAAATGGGCCTCATCTCGCCTGGAGGGGAGAACTCCTGGATTTTCTCGAGTTGCGTCAGGTGCTCTCGACTTACGACGGGGACCTCAGGGACCGCGCTCTGGTGGCCTCAGGAAAGGCCAGTCCCCATGCGAGTTGCTCGGGGCCTCTCGGGATTCCTCTCCTGTCGATGCCGGGGCCTAAGACCTTGTGTGGACTCGGTGCCGGAACCTGAGGATTCCTCTCCAGTGCTGACATGGACCTTGGGGTACTTCTGGTGTCTCCCCAGGGGAGTCAGTCCTCGTCTCGAGTGGGGGCATGCACGTGCCTTTCCTCGCGAGCTGTAGCAGCAGTGTCACGCTTCCCTATGCGTGGATCAAGGGGTATGCAGGCTTTCCCTCGAGGCTTTCCCACGAGGCTTTCCACGAGGCTTTTCCACAGGGCTGTCCCACCTGTCACCATGTTGTGAGTCGATCCTCGGCTTGAAAGTCGAGGCAGTGCAGGGAAAACAGATTTCCCTGGAATGTACTGAGACATCTGGGGGAACTCTGGGAATGGTGGCACGACCCTGGAGTTCCTCTCGCCTTTCTTGTACAGAGAGCCTCCTCTTGAGATGGGTCGGAACGCCGGGAATTCTTTCCCGACCACGAAGGGAAAGGATACCTCCTCTCGAGGTAGCAGGCGGAAACGGGGCCCTCTGGATGTGGGCGGGACTCTCGTGCTTCCTCTCGAGGGAGACAGTATGTCGGGGAACTTCTTGAGTTGCGAAAGGGTGTGGAAGAACCCTTTGGAAGTTCCAGAGGTAAGGTGAATATCCTGGAGACGCCTCAGCGGAAATGGGCCTCATCTCGCCTGGAGGAGAGAACCTCCTGGATTTTCTCGAGTTGCGGCAGGTGCTCTCGACTTACGACGGGGACCTCAGGGACCCGCTCTGGGGGCCTCAGGAAAGCCCAGTCCCCATGCGAGTTGCTCGGGGGCCTCTCGGGGATACCTCTCCCTTCGATGCTGGGGCCTAAGCCCTTGTGTGGAGTCGGTGCCGGAACCTGAGGGTTCCTCTCCCTACTGACATGGATCTTGGGGTACTTCTGCAGTCTCCCCAGGGAGTCAGTCCCCGTCTCGAGTGGGGGGATGCACGTGCGCTTTCCTCCCGAGCCGTAGCAGCAGTGTCACGCTTCCCTACGCGTGGATAAAGGGATCTGTGGCTTTCCCTCGAGCTTTCGCACGAGGCTATCCCACAGGGCTGTGCCACGTGCCATCGTGGTGTGAGTCGATCCTCGGCTTGAAAGTCGAGGCAGTGCAGGGAAAACAGTTTTTCCCTGGGAATGGACTGAGACATCCAGGGGACTCTGGGAATGGTGGCACGACCCTGGAGTTCCTCTCGCCTTTCTCCTGGGAGAGCGCCTCCTCTAGAG
>NW_017190588.1:0-11217 GCF_001704415.2 Capra hircus | reverse complement strand
AGCAAGGGTGTGAAAGCCCCTTTGGCAGTTTAGAGGTAGGTGTGATTAGCGCCGCGGATGCTCAATGGAATAGGCCCTCAGCTGGCAACTCAAGAAGTTCCCCGACATACCCATACCCGTCGACACTCGAGAGGAAGTACGAGAGTCCCGCCCACATCCAGAGGAGCCCCGTTTCCGCCTCCTAGTTCGAGAGGAGGGATCCTTTCCCTGCGTGGTGGGGAAAGAATTTCCGGTGTTCCCGTTGCATCTCAAGAGGAGGTGCTCTCCACAGGAAAGGCGAGAGGAAGTCCAGGGTCGTGACACCATTCTCAGAGTCCCCCAGATGTCTCAGTCCATTCCAGGGAAACCTCTTTTCCCTGCACTGCCTCGACTTTCAAGCCCAGGGTCGACTTTCACCACGGTGGCACGTGGGACAGCCCTGTGGGAAAGCCTCGTGGGAAAGTCTCCTGGGAAAGCCTCGAGGGAAAGCTACAGATCCCTTGATCCAGGCGAAGGGAAGCGTGACACTGCTGCTACAGCTCGGGAGGAAAGCACACGTGCATGCCCCCACTCGAGACGAGGACTGACTCCCCTGGGGAGACTCCAGAAGTACCCCAAGATCCATGTCAGCACTGGAGCGGAATCCTCTGGTTCTGGCACCGACTCCAAACAAGGTCTTAGGCCCCGGCATCGACGGGAGAGGAATCCTGAGAGGCCACCGTGCAACTCGCATGGGGACTGGCATTTCCTCAGGCCACCAGAGCGGTTCCCTGAGGTCCCCATCAAAGGTCGAGAGCACCTGCCGCAACTTGAGAAAATCCAGGTGTTGTCCCTTCCAGGAGAGATGGGCCCATTTCCGCTGGGCGTCTCGAGGCTAATCACACCTAACCTCTGGAAATTCCAAAGGGTCTTTCACACCCTTGCCGCAACTCAAGAAGTTCCCGACATACCCGTCTCACTCGAGAGGAGGCACGAGAGTCCCGCCCACATCCAGAGGAACCCCGTTTCCGTCTCATAGCTGGAGAGGAGGGATCCTTTCCCAGCGTGATCGCGAAAGAATTCTCGGAGTCGCTCTCCACAGGAAAGGGGAGAGGAACTCCCTGTCATGCCACCATTCCCAGAGTCCCCCAGATGTCTCAGTCAATTCCAGGAAATCCTGTTTTCCCTGCACTGCCTCGTCTTTCAAGCCGAGGATCAACTCACACCACGGTGGTACGTGGGACAGCCCTGTGGGAAAGCCTCGTGGAAAGCCTTGAGGGAAAGCCACAGATCCCTTGATTCACGCGAAGGAAAGCGTGACACTGCTGCTACAGCTCGGAGGAAAGCGCTCGTGCATGCCCCACTCGAGACGAGGACTGACTCCCCTCGGGAGACTCCAGTAGTACCCCAAGATCCATGTCAGCACTGGAGAGGAATCCTCAGGTTCCGGCACCGACTCCGTACAAGGTCTCAGACCCCGGCATCAACGGGAAAGGAATCCCGAGAGGCCATCGAACAACTCGCATGGGACTGGCCTTTCGTCAGGACACCGGAGAGGGTCCCTGAGGTCCCGTCGTAATTCTAGAGCACCTGCCACACTCGAGAAAATCCAGGAGGTTCTCCCCTCCAGGCGAGATGAGGCCCATTTCCGCTGAGGCGTCTCGAGGCTAATCACACCTAACCTCTGGAACTTCCAAAGGTTCCTTCACACCTTAGCTGCAACTCAAGAAGTTCCCCGACACACCCGTCTCCACTCCAGAGGAAGCACGATGGTCCCGGCCACATCCAGAGGAGCTCCGTTTCCGCCTCCAAGCTAAAGATGAGGATCCTTCCCTGCTTCCTCGGGATAGAATTCCCGACGTTTCCGAAGCTTCTCAAGAGGAGGCCACTGCACAGGAAAGGCGAGAAGAACTCATGGGTCGTGCCACCATTCAAGAGTCCCCCAGATATCTCAGTCCATTCCAGAGGATCCTGTTTTCCCTGCACTGCTTCGACTTTCACGCAAGGATCGACTCACACCACGGTGGCACGTGGGAGGGCCCTGTGGGAAAGTCTCGTGGGGAAAGCTTGAGGGAAAAGCCACAGGTCCTTGATCCACGCGAAGGGAAGCGTGACACTGCTGCTACAGCACGGGAGGAAAGCGCACGTGCATGCCCCACTCGAGACGAGGACTGACTCCCCTTGGGAGACTCCAGAAGTACCCCAACATGCATGCCAGCCTTGGAGAGGAATCCTCAGATTCCGGCCCCGACTCCACACAAGGTCTTAGGCCCTGGCATCGACGGGAGTGGAATAGCGAAAGGCCCTCTAGCAACTCGCATGGGGACTGGCCTTTCCTGTGGTCACCAGAGCGGGTCCCTGAAGTCCCCATCGTAAGTCGAGAGCACCTGCCGCAACTCCGGTAAAATCCAGGCGGTTCTCTCCTCCAGGCGAGATGAGTCCCGTTTCCCCTGAGGTGTCTCGAGCTAATCACACGTGACCTCTGGAACTTCCAAAGAGTCTTTCACAGTCATGCTGCAACTCGAGAAGTTCCCCGACATAACCCGTCTCCACTCAAGAGGAAGCACGAGTGTTCCGGCCACATCCAGAGGAGCTCCGTTTCCGGCTCGTAGCTCGAGATGAGCGATCCTTTCCCTGATTGTTCGGGAAAGAATTCCCGCATTCCATCGCATCTCAAGAGGAGGCGCTCTCCAAAGGTAAGGGAGAGGAACTGCAGGGTCGTGCCACCATTCCGAGACTCACCCAGATGTCTCAGTCCATTCCACAGAACCTGTTTTCCCTGCATTGCCTTGGCCTTCATGCCGAGGATTCGACTCACACCACCGTCACACGTGGGACAGCCTGTGGGAAACCCTAGTGGGAAAGACTCGAGGGAAAGCCACAGATCCCTTGGTCCAGGCATGGGGAAGCGTGACACTGCTGCTACAGCATGGGAGGAAAGGGCACGCTCATGCCCCCACTCGAGACGAGGCCTGACTCCCTTGTGGAGACTGGAGAAGTACCACAAAATCCATGTCAGCACTGGAGAGGAATCCTGAGCTTCCGGCCCCGACTCCACACAAGGTCTTAGGCCCCGGCATCGACGGGAGAGGAATCACGAGAGGCCCCCTAGCAACACGCATGATGACTGGCGTTTCCTGCGGCCGCCAGAGCGGGTCCCTGAGGTCCCTGTCGTAACTCGAGAGACCCTGCCCAACTCTAGAAAATCCAGGAGGTTCTCCCTCCAGGCGAGATAAGGCCCATTTCCTCTGAGGCGTCAGGAGGCTCATCACACCTAAATTCTGGAAATTCAAAAGGGTCCTTGCTGCAATTCAAGAAGTTCCCCGACATACCCGTCTCCACTCGAGAGGAAGCACGAGGGTCCCGCCCACATCCAGAGGAGACGCCGTTTTGGTATCGAAGATCGAGATGAGGGATCCTTTCCCTGCTTGGTCAGGAAATAATACACGCCATTCCGCTCGCATTTCAAGGGAAGCGCTCTCCACAGGAAAGGTGAGAGGAACTCCAGGGTCGAGCCACCATTCACAGAGTCACCCAGATGTCTCAGTCCATTCCAGAGGAAACTGTTTTCCCTGCACTGCCTCGAATTTCACGGCGAGGATCGACTCAAACCACGGTGGCACGTGGGATAGCCCTGTGGGAAAGCCTCGTGGGAAATCCTCTTGGGAAAGCCTCGAGGGAAAGCCACGGATCCATTTATCCACGCGAAGGGAAGCATGACACTGCTGCTACATCTCGGGAGGAAAGCGCACGTGCATGCCCCACTCGAGACAAGGACTGACTCCCCTGGGGAGACTCCAGAAGTATCCCAAGATCCATGTCAGCACTGGAGAGGAATCCTCAGGTTCTGGCACCATCTCCACACAAGGTCTTAGGCCCCGGCATCGACGGGAGAGGAATCCCGAGAGGCCCACGAGCAATTCGCATGGGGACTGGTCTTTCCTGAGGCCACCAGAGCAGGCCCCTGATGTCCCGGTCGTAAGTTGTGAGCACCTGCCTCAACTGGAGAAAATCCAGGTGGTTCTTCCCTCCAGGCGAGATGAGGCCCATTTCTGCTGAGCCATATCCAGGCTAATCACACCTAACCTGCGGAACTTCCAAAGGGTCCTTCACATCCTTGCTGCAACTCAAGAAGCTCCCCGACATACCCGTCTCCAGTGGAGAGGAATCACGAGAGTCCCACTCACATCAAGAGGAGCCCCGTTTCCGCCTCCTAGATCGAGAGGAGGGATCCTTTCCTGCGTGGTCGGGAAAGAATTCCCGGCGTTCCCGTCGCATCTCAAGAGGAGGCGCTCTCAACAGGAAAGGCGAGAGGAAATCCAGGTTCGTGCCACCATTCCCAGAGTCAGCCAGATGTCTCTGTCCATTCCAGGGAAACCTGTTTTCCCTGCAATGCCTCGACTTTCAAGCCGAGGAGCGACTCTCACCACGGTGGCACGTTGGACAGCACTGTGGGAAAGGCCCGTGGGAAAGCCTCGTTGGAAAGGCTCGTGGGAAAGCCTCTAGGGAAAGGCACTGATCCCTTGATCCACGCGAAGGGAAGCGTATCACTGCTGCTAGAGCTCGGGAGGAAAGCGCACGTGCATGCCCCACTCGAGACGAGTACTGACTCCCCTGGGGAGACTCCAGAAGTACCCCAAGATCCCTGTCAGCACTGGACAGGAATCCTCAGGTTCTGGCACCGACTCCACACAACGACTTAGGCCCCCGCTTCGACGGGAGAGGAATCCCGAGAGGCCCCCGGGCAACATGCATGGGGACGGGCCTTTCCTGAGGCCACCAGAGCGGATCACTGAGGTCCCCGCCGTAAGTCGAGAGCACCTGCCGAAACTCGATAAAATCCAGGATATTCTCCCCTCCAGGTGAGATGAGGCCCATTTCCGCTGAGGCGTCTCGAAGCTAATCACACCTAACCTCTGGAACTTCCAAAGGGTCCTTCACACCCTTGCTGCAACTTAAGAAGGTCCCGACATACCCGTCTCCACTCGAGAGGAAGCACGAGAGTCCCGCCCACATCCAGAGGAGCCCCTTTTCTCCCTCATAGCTCGAGACGAGGTATCCTTTCACTGTGTGTCGGGAAAGAATTCCTGGGGTTCCCGTCGCATCTCCAGAGGAGGCGCTCTCCACAGTAAAGGCGAGAGGAACTCCAGGGTCATGCCACCATTCCCAGAGTCCCCCAGATATCTCAGTCCATTCCAGGGAAACCTGTTTTCCCTGCACTGCCTCGACTTTCAAGCCGAGGATTGACTCACACCATGGTGGCACGTGGGACAGCCCTGTGGGAAAGCCTCGTGGGAAAACCTCGTGGGAAATCCTCGAGGGAAAGCCACAGATCCCTTGATCCACGCCCAGGGAAGCGTGACACTGCTGCTACAGCTCGGGAGGAAAGCGCACGTGCATGCCACCACAGGAGACGAGACTGACTTCCCTGGGGAGACTCCAGAAGTCCCTCAAGATCCTTGTCAGCACTGGAGAGGAATCCTGACGTTTCGGCACCATCTCCACACAATGTCTTAGGCCCTGGCATCGTCGGGAGAGGAATCCTGAGAGTCCCCCGAGCAATTCGCATGGGGACTGGTCTTTCCTGAGATCACCAGAGCAGGTCCCTGAGGTCCCGGTCGTAAGATGTGAGCACCTGACTCAACTGGAGAAAATCCAGGAGGTTCTCCCCTCCAGGCGAGATGAGGCCCATTTCCGCTGAGGCGTCTTGGGGCTAATCACACCTAACATCTGGAACTTCCAAAGCGTCCTTCACACCCTCGCTGCAACTCAAGAAGTTCCCCGACATACCCGTCTCCACTCGAGAGGAAGCACAGGAGTCCTGCCCACATCCAGATGATCCCCGTTTCCGCCTCATAGCTCGAGAGGTGGGATGCTTTCGCTGCGTGGTCGGGAAAGAATTCCCGGCGTTCCCGTCGCATCTCAAGAGGAGGCGCTCTCCTCAGGAAAGGCGAGAGGAACTCCAGCGTCGTGCCACCATTCCCAGAGTCCCCCAGATGTCTCAGTCCATTCCAGGGAAAACTGTTTTCCCTGCACTGCCTCGACTTTCAAGCCGAGGATCGACTCACACCACGGTGGCACGTGGGACAGCCCTGTGGGAAAGCCTCCTGGGAAAGCATCGAGGGAAAGCCACTGCTCCCTTGATCCACGTGAAGGGAAGCGTAACACTCCTGCAGGAGCTCGGGAGGAAAGCGCACGTGCCTGCCCCCACTCGAGTCGAGGTCTGACTCCCCTGAGGAGACTCCAGAAGTACCCCAAGATCCATGTCAGCACTGGAGAGGAATCCTCAGGTTCCGGTATCGACTCCACACAAGGTCTTAGGCCCCGGCATCGACGGGAGAGGAATCCTGAAAGGCCCCCTTGCAACTCCCATGGGCACTGGCCTTTCGTGAGGCCACGAGAGCGGGTCCCTGACGTCCCTGTCGTAACTCGAGAGATCCTGCCCAACTCTAGAAAATCCAGGAGGTTCTCCCCTCCAGGCGAGATGAGGCCCATTTCCTCGGAGGCGTCTGGAGGCTCATCACACCTAAACTCTGGAAATTCAAAAGGGTCCTTGCTGCAACTCAAGAAGTTCCCCGACATACCCGTCTCCACTCGAGAGGAAGCACGAGGGTCCCGCCCACATCCAGAGGAGACGCCGTTTTGGTATCGAAGCTCGACATGAGGGATCCTTTCCCTGCTTGGTCAGGAAATAATACCCGCCATTCCGCTCGCTTTTCAAGGGGAAGCGCTCTCCACAGGAAAGGCGAGAGGAACTCCAGGGTCGTGACACCATTCCCACAGTCCCCCAGATGTCTCAGTCCATTCCAGGGAAAACTGTTTTCCCTGCACTGCCTCGACTTTCAAGCCGAGGATCGACTCACACCACGGTGGCACGTGGGACAGCCCTGTGGGAAAGCCTCGAAGGAAAGCCTCGAGGGCTAGCCACAGATCCCTTGATCCACGTGAAGGGACACGTGACACTGCTGCTACAGCTCGGGAGGAAAGAGCACGTGCATGCCCCCACTCGAGACGAGGACTGACTCCCCTGGGGAGACTCCAGAAGTACCCCAAGATGCATGTCAGCACTGGAAAGGTGTCCTCAGGTTCCGGCACCGACTCCACACAAGGTCGTAGGCTCCAGCATCGACAGGAGAGGAATTCCGAGAGGCCCCCGAGCATCTCGCTTGGGGACTTGCCTTTCCTGAGGCCACCAGTGCGGGTCCCTGAGGTCCCCGTCGTATGTCGAGAGCACCTGCCGCAACTCGAGAAAATCAGGAGGTTCTCCCTTCCAGGCGAGCTGAGGCTCATTTCCGCTGAGGCATCTCGATGCTAATCACACCTAACCTAAGGAACTTTCAAAGGGTTCTTCACACCCTTGCTGCAACTCAAGAAGTTCCCCAACATACCCGTCTCCACTCGAGATGAAGCACGAGAGTCCCGCCCACATCTAGAGGAGCCCCGTTTCCACCTCCTAGCTCGAGACGGGGGATCCTTTCAGTGCGTGGTCAGGAAAGAATTCCCGGTGTTCCCGTCGCATCTCAAGAGGAGGCGCTCTCCACAGGAAAGGCGAGAGGAACTCCAGGGTCGTGCCACCATTCCGAGAGTCCCCCAGATGTCTCAGTCCATTCCAAGGAAACCTGTTTTCCCTGCACTGCCTCGACTTTCAAAAAGCTGATCAACTCACACCACGGTGGCACGTGAGATAGCCCTGTGGGAAAGCCTCGTGGGAAAGCCTCGTGGGAAAGCCTCGTGGGAAAGCCTCGAGGGAAAGCCACAGATCCCTTGATCCACGCGAAGGGATGCATGACACTACTGCTACAGCTCAGGAGGACAGCGCACGTGCATGCCCCCACTCGAGACGAGGACTGACTCCCTTGGGGAGACTCCAGAAGTACCGCAAGATCCATGTCAGAACTGGAGAGGAATCCTCAGGATCCGGCACCGATTCCACACAAGGTCTTAGGCCCCAGCAACGACGGGAGAGGAATCCCTAGAGGCCCCGGAGGAATTCTCATGGGGACTGGCCTTTCCTGAGGCCACCAGAGCGGGTCCCTGAGGTCCCCGTGGTAAGTCGAGAGCACCTGCCGTAACTCGAGAAAATCCAGGAGGTTCTCCCCTCCAGGCGAGATGAGGCCCATTTCCGCTGAGGCGTCTCGAGGCTAATCACACCTAACCTCTGGAACTTGCAAAGGGTCCTTCACACCCTTGCTGCAACTCAAGAAGTTCCCCGACATTCCCGACTCCTTGGAGAGGAAGCTCGAGAGTCCCTCCCACGTCAAGAGGAGCCCTGTTTCTTCCTCCTAGCTCGAGAGGAGGGATCCTTTCCCTGCGTGGTCGGGAATGAAATCCCGGCGTTCCGGTCGCATCTCACCAGGAGGCGCTCTCCACAGGAAAGGCGAGAGGAAATCCAGGGTCGTACCACCATTTCCAGATTCCCCCAGAAGTCTCAGTCCATTCCAGGGAAACCTGTTTTCCCTGCACTGCCTCGACTTACAAGACGAGGATCAAGTCACACCACTGTAGCACGTGGGACAGCCCTGTGGGAAAGCCTCGTGGGAAAGCCTCGTGGGAAAGTCTCGAAGGAAAGCCACAGATCCCTTGATCCACGCGAAGGGAAGCGTGACACCCTTCTATAGCTGGGGAGGAAATCGCACGTGCATGTCCCCACTCGAGACGAGGACTGACTCCCCTAGGGAGACTCCAGAAGTACTCCAAGATCCATGTCAGCACTGGAGAGGAATCCTCAGGTTCCGGCACCGATTCCACACAAGGTCTTAGGCCCCAGCATCGACGGGAGAGGAATCCCGAGAGGCCCCCGAGGAATTCTCATGGGGACTGGCCTTTCCTGAGGCCACCAGAGTGGGTCCCTGAGGTTCCCGTGGTAGGTCAATAGCACCTGCCGCAACTCGAGAAAATCCAGGATGTTCTCTCTTCCAGGAGAGATGAGGCCCATTTCCGCTGAGGCGTCTCGAGGCTAATCACACCTAACCTCTGGAACTTCCAAAGGGTCCTTCACACCCTTGATGCAACTCAAGAAGTTCCCCTACATACCCGTCTCCACTCCAGAGGAAGCACGCGAGTCCCGCCCACATCGCGAGGAGCCGCGTTTCCGCCTCCTAGCTCGAGAGGAGGGATCCTTTCCCTGCGTGTTCGGGAAAGAATTCCTGGCGTTCCCGTCGCATCTCAATAGGAGGCCTTCTCCACAGGAAAGGCGAGAGGAACTCCAGGGTCGTGCCACCATTCCCAGAGTCCCCCAGATGTCTCAGTCCATTCCAGTGAAACCTGTTTTCCCTGCACTTCCTCGACTTTCAAGCCGAGGATCCACTCACACCACGGTGGCACGTGGGACAGCCCTGTGGGAAAGCCTCGTGAAAAGCCTCGTGGAGAAAGCCTCGAGGGAAAGCCACAGATCCCTTGATCCACGCGAAGGGAAGCGTGACACTGCTCCTACAGCTCGGGAGGGAAGCGCACGTGCATGCCCCCATTCGAGACGAGGACTGACTCCCCTGGGGAGACTCCAGAAGTACCCCAAGATCCATGTCAGCACTGGAGAGGAATCCTCAGGTTCCAGGACCGACTCCACACAAGGTCTTAGGCCCCGGGCATCGACGGGAGAAAAATCCTGAGAGCCACCGAGCAACTCGCATGGGGACTGGCCTTTCCTAAGGCCACCAGAGTGGGTCCCTGAGTTCCCCCGTCGTAAGTCGAGAGCACCTGCCGCAACTCGAGAAAATCCAGGAGGTTCTCCCCTCCGGGCGAGATGAGGCCCATTTTCGCTGAGGCGTCTCGAGGCTAATCACACCTAACCTCTGGAACTTCCAAAGGGTCCTTCACACCCTTGCTGCAACTCAAGAAGTTCCCCGATAAACCCGTCTCTTCTCAGGAGGAAACACGAGAGTCCCGCCCACATCCAGAGGAGCCCCGTTTCCGCCTCCTAGCTCGAGAGGAGGGATCCTTTTCCTGCGTGGTCGGGAAAGAATTCCCGGCATTCCCGTCGCATCTCAAGAGGAGGCGCTCTCCACAGGAAAGGCGAGAGGAACTCCAGGGTCGTGTCACCATTCCCAGAGCCCAAAGATATCTCAGTCCATTCCAGGGAAACCTGTTTTCTCAGCACCGGCGTCGACTTTCAAGCCGAGGATCGACTCCACACCAGGGTGGCACGTGGGGAGAGCCCTGTGGGAAAGCCTCGTGGGAAAGCCTCATGTGAAAGCCTCGAGGGAAAGCCCCTGATCCCTTGATCCACAAGAAGGGAAGCGTGAAACTGCTGCTACAGCTCGGGAGGAAAGCGCATGTGAATGCCCCCACTCGAGACGAGGACTGACACCCCTTGGGAGACTCCAGAAAGTACCCCAAGATCCATGTCAGCACTGGAGAGGAATCCTCAGGTTCCAGCACCGACTCCACACAAGGTCTTAGGCCCCTGCATCGATGTGAGAGAAATCCCGAGAGGCCTCAGAGGAACTCGCATGGGGACTGGCCTTTCCTGAGGCCACCACAGCGGGTCCCTGAGGTCCCCGTCGTAAGTCGAGAGCATCTGCTGCAATTCGAGAAAATCCAGGAGGTTCTCCCCTCCAGGCGAGCTGAGTCCCATTACCGCTGAGGTATCTCGAGGCTAATCACACCTTACCTCCTGGAACTTCCAAAGGGTCCTTGACACCCTTACTGCAACTCCAAGAAGTTCCCCCGACATACCCGTCTCCACTTCGCGAGGAAGCACGAGAGTCCCGCCCCACATCCAGAGGAGCCCCGTTACGCCTCCTAGCTCGAGAGGAGGGATCCTTTCCCTGCGTGGTTGGGATAGAATTCCCCGGGTTTCCCGTCCACATCTCAAGAGGAGGCGCTCTCCACAGGAAAGGCCGAGAGGAACTCCCAGCGGTCGTCTGCCACCATTCCAGGAGTTCCCTGGATGTCTTAGTCCATTCCAGGGAAACCTGTTTTCCCTGCACTGCCTCGACTTCAAGCAGAGGATCGACTCACACCACGGTGGCATTTTGGACAGCCCTGTGGGAAAGCCTCGTGGGAAAGCCTCTTTGGAAAGCCTCGTGGGAAAGCCTCGAGGAAATGCCAGATCCCTTTTTCCACGCAAAGGGTAGCGTTACACTACTACTACAGCTCGTGAGGAAAGTGCACTTGCATGCCCCACTCGAGACGAGGACTGACTCCCTGGGGAGACTCCAGAATACCCCAAGATCCATGTCAGAACTGGAGAGGTCCTCAGGTTCTGGCACCGACTCCACACAAGGTCTTAGGCCCTGGCATCGACGTGAGAGGAATCCC
>NW_017190587.1:0-11217 GCF_001704415.2 Capra hircus | reverse complement strand
CCCATGCGAGTTGCACGGGGCCTCTCGGGATTCCTCTCCTGTTGATGCCGGGGCCTAAGATCTTGTGTGGAGTCGGTGCCGGAACCTGAATATTCCTTCTCCAGTGCTGACGGATCTTGGGGTACTTCTGGAGTCTCCCCAGGGCAGTCAGTCCTCTACTCAAGTGGGGGCATGCACGCTGCGCTTTCCTCCGAGCTGTAACAGCAGAGTCACGCTTCCTTCGCGTTGGAACAACGGATCTGTGGCTTTCCCTCGAGGCTTTCCCAAGAGGCTATCACTCGAGGCTTTCCCACAGGGGTGTCCCACGTGCCACCGTGGTGTGAGTCGATCCTCGGCTTGAAAGTCGAGGCAGTGCAGGAAAACAGGTTTCCCTGGAATGGACTGAGACATGTGGGGGACTCTGGAATGGTGGCACGACCCTGGAGTTCCTCTCACTTTCGAGAGCGCCTCCTCTTGAGATGCTACTGGAACGCCGGGAATTCTTTCCCGACCACGCAGGGAAGGATCCTCCTCTCGGCTAGGGAGCTGGAATCGGGGATCCTCTGGATGTTGGCGGGACTCTCGTGCTTCCTCTCGAGTGCAGACGGGTATTCGGGGAACTTCTAGAGTTGCAGCAAGGGTGTGAAGGACCCTTTGGAAGTTCCAGAGGTACGGTGTGATTAGCCTCGAGATGCCTGAGCGGAAATGGGCTCTCATGCTCGCCTGGAGGGGAGAACCTCCTGGATTTTCTCGAGTTGCGGCAGGTGCTCTCGACTTACGACGGGGACCTCAGGGGACCCGCTCTGGTGGCCTCAGGAAAGGCCAGTCCCCATGCGAGTTGCTCTGGGCCTCTCGGGATTCCTCTCCCGTTGATGCAGGGGCCTAAGACCTTGTGTGGAGTCGGTGCCGGAACCTGAGGATTCCTCTCCAGTGCTGACATGGATCTTGGGGTACTTCTGGAGTCACCCCAGGGGTGTCAGTCCTCGTCTCGAGTGGGGCCATGCACGTGCGCTTTCCTCCCGAGTTTTAGCAGCAGTGTCACGCTTCCCTTCGCGTGGATCAAGGATCTGTGGCTTTCCCTCCAGGCTTTCCCACGAGGCTTTCCCACAGGGCTGTCCCACGTGCCACTGTGGTGTGAGTCGATCCTCGGCTTGAAAGTCGAGGCAGTGCAAGGGAATACAGGTTCCCTGGAATGGACTGAGACATCTGGGGGACTCTGGAATGCTGGCATGACCCGGAGTTCCTCTCGCCTTTCCTGTGGAGAGCGCCTCCTCTTGAGTTGCGACAGGAACTCCGGGAATTCTTTCTCGAGCACGCAGGGAAAGGATCCCTCCTCTCGAGCTAGGAGGTGGAAACGGGGCTCCTCTGGATGTGGTCGGGACTCTCGTGCTTCCTCTCGAGTGGAGACGGGTATGTCAGGGAACTTCTTGAGTTGCAGTAAAGGTGTGAAGGATCATTTGGAATTTCCATAGGTCAGGTGTGATTAGCCTCAGGACGCCTCAGCGGAAATGGGCCTCATCTCGCCTGGAGGGTAGAACCTCCTGGATTTTCTCGAGTTGTGTCAGGTGCACTGGACTTACGACGGGGACCTCAGGGACGCGCCTCTGGTGGCATCGGTAAAGGAAATTTCCTTGCGAGTTACTCGGGGGCCTCTCGGGATTCCTCTACCGTCGATGCCGGGGCCTAAGACCTTGTGTGGAGTCGGTGCCAGGACCTGAGGATTCCTCTCCAGTGCTGACATGGATCTTTGGGTACTTCTGGAATCTCCCCAGGGAAGTCAATCCTCGTCTAGAGTTGGGGCATGCACGTGCCCTTTCCTCCCGAGCTGTAGCAGCAATGTCACGCTTCCCTTCGCATGGAACAAGGGATCTGGGGCATTCCCTCGAGGCTTTCCCAAACGCTTTCCCCCTGAGGCTTTCCCACAGGGCTGTCCCACGTGCCACCGTGTTGTGAGTCGATCCTCGGCTTGAAAGTCGAGGCAGTGCAGGGAAAACTGGTTTCCCTGGAATGGACTGAGGCATCTGGGGACTCTGGGAATGGTGGCACGACCCTGGAGTTCCTCTCGCCTTTCCTGTGGAGAGCGCCTCCTCTTTAGATGCGACGGGAACGCCGGGAATTCTTTCCCGACCACGCATGGAAAGGATCCCTCCTCTCGAGATAGGAGGGCGGAAACGGGGCTCCTCTGGATGTAGGCGGGACTCACGTGCTTCGTCTCGAGTGGAGACGGGTATGTCGGGGAACTTCTTGATTTGCAGCAAGGGTGTGAAGGACCCGTTGGAAGTTCCAGAGGTTAGGTGTGATTAGCCTCGAGACGCCTCTGCGGAAATGGGCCTCATCTCACCTGGAGGGGAGAACCTCTTGGATTTTCTCGAGTTGCGGCAGGTGCTCTCGACTTACGACGGGGACCTCAGGGACCCGCTTTGGTGGCCTCAGGAAAGGCCATTCCCATGCGAGTTGCTCGGGGGCCTCTCGGGATTCCTCTCCCGTCGATGCCGGGGCCTAAGACCTTGTGTGGAGTCAGTGCCGGAACCTTAGGATTCCTCTCCAGTGCTGACATGGATCTTGGGTGTACTTCTGGAGTCTCCCCAGGGGAGTCAGTCCTCGTCTCGAGTGGGGCATGCACGTGCACTGTGCCTCTCCGAGCTGTAGCATTAGTGTCGCGCTTCCATTCGCGTGGATCAAGGGATCTGTGGCTTTCCCTCGAGGCTTTCCCACGAGGCTTTCCCACGAGGCTTTCCCACAGGGCTGTCCCACGTGCCACGGTGGTGTGAGTCGATCCTCGGCTTGAAAGTCGAGGCAGTGACAGGGAAAACAGGTTTCCCTGGAATGGACTGAGGCATCTGGGGACTCTGGGAATGGTGGCACGACCCTGGAGTTCCTCTCGCCTTTCCTGTGGAGCGCGCCTCCTCTTGAGATGTGACGGGAACACCGGGAATTCTATCCCGACCACGCAGGGAAAGGATCCCTCCTCTCGAGCTAGGGAGGCGAAACGGGGCTCCTCTGGATGTGGCGGGACTCTCGTGCTTCCTCTCGAGTGGAGACGGTATGTCGGGGAACTTCTTGAGTTGCAGCAAGGGTGTGAAGGACCCTTTGGAAGTTCCAGAGGTTAGGTGTGATTAGCCTCGAGACGCCTCAGCGGAAATGGGCCTCATCTCGCCTGGAGGGGAGAACCTCCTGGATTTTCTCGAGTTGCGGCAGGTGCTCTCGACTTACGACGGGGACCATCAGGGACCCGCTCTGGTGGCCTCAGGAAAGGCCAGTCCCCATGCGAGTTGCTCGGGGGCCTCTCGGGATTCCTCTCCCGTCGATGCCGGGGCCTAAGACCTTGTGTGGAGTCAGGTGCCGGAACCTGAGGATTCCTCTCCAGTGCTGACATGGATCTTGGGGTACTTCTGGAGTCTCCCCAGGGGAGTCAGTCCTCGTCTCGAGTGGGGACATGCACGTGCGCTTTCCTCCCGAGCTGTAGCAGCAGTGTCACTGCTTCCATTCGCGTGGATCAAGGGATCTGTGGCTTTCCCTCGAGGCTTTCCCACGAGGCTTTCCCACGAGGCTTTCCCACAGGGCTGTCCCACGTGCCACCGTGGTGTGAGTCGATCCTCGGCTTGAAAGTCGAGGCAGTGCATGGGAAAACAGGTTTCCCTGGAATGGACTGAGACATCTGGTGGACTCTGGGAATGGTGGCACGAACCTGGAGTTCCTCTCGCCTTTCCTGTGGAGACGGCCTCCTCTTGAGATGTCGACGGGAAAGCCGGGAATTCTTTCCCGACCACGCAGGGAAAGGATCCCTCCTCTCGAGCTAGGAGGCGGAAACGGGGCTCCTCTGGATGTGGGCGGGACTCTCGTGCTTCCTCTCGAGTGGAGACGGGTATGTCGGGGAACTTCTTGAGTTGCAGCAAGGGTGTGAAGGACACCGTTTGGAAGTTCCAGAGGTTAGGTGTGATTAGCCTCGAGACGCCTCAGCGGAAATGGGCCTCATCTCGCCTGGAGGGGAGAACCTCCTGGATTTTCTCGAGTTGCGGCAGGTGCTCTCGACTTACGACTGGGGACCTCAGGGACCCGCTCTGGTGGCCTCAGGAAAGCCAGTCCCATGCGAGTTGCTCGGGGGCCTCTCGGGATTCCTCTCCCGTCGATTCCGGGGCCTGAGACCTCGTGTGGAGTCGTGCCGGAACCTGAGGATTTCTCTCCAGTGCTGACATGGATCTTGGGGTACTTCTGGAGTCTCCCCAGGGGAGTCAGTCCCTCGTCTCGAGTGGGGGCATGCACGTGCGCTTTCCTCCCGAGCTGTAGCATCAGTGTCAGCCTTCCCATTCGCGTGGATCAAGGGATCTGTGGCTTTCCCTCGAGGCTTTCCCACGAGGCTTTCCCACGACGCTTTCCCACAGGGCTGTCCCACGTGCCACCGTGGTGTGAGTCGATCCTCAGCTTGAATGTCGACGCAGTGCATGGAAAACAGGTTTCCCTGGAATGGACTGGAGACATCTGGGGACTCTGGGAATGGTGGCACGACCCTGGAGTTCCTCTCGCCTTTCCTGTTGAGAGAGCCTCCTCTTGAGATGCGACGGAAATGCCGGGAATTCTTTCCCGACCACGCAGGGAAAGGATCCCTCCTCTCGAGCTAGGAGGCGGAAACGGTGTTGCTCCTGGATGTGGGCGGGACTCTCGTGCTTCCTCTCGAGTGGAGACCGGTATGTCGGGGAACTTCTTGAGTTGCAGCAAGGGTGTGAAGGACCCTTTTGAAGTTCTAAAGGTTAGGTGTGATTAGCCTTGAGACGCCTCAGCGGAAAATGGGCCTCATCTCGCCTGGATGGGGAGAACCTCCTGGATTTTCTCGAGTTGCGGCAGGTGCTCTCGACTTACGACGGGGACCGCAAGGACCCCGCTCTGGTAGGCCTCAGGAAAGGCCAGTCCCCATGCGAGTTGCTCGGTGCCTCTCGGGATTCCTCTCCCTTCGATGCCGGGGCCTAAGATCTTGTGTGGAGTGGGTGCCGGAACCTGAGGATTCCTCTCCAGTGCTGACATGGATCTTGGGGTACTTCTGGAGTCTCCCCATGGGGAGTCAGTCCTCGTCTCGAGTGGGGGCATGCACGTGCGCTTTCCTCCCGAGCTGTAGCAGCAGTGTCACTCTTCCCTTCGCGTGGATCAAGGGATCTGTGCCTTTCCCTCGAGGCTTTCCCACGAGGCTTTCCCACGAGGCTTTCCCACAGGGCTGTCCCACGTGTCACCGGTGGTGCGAGACCGATCCTCGGCTTGAAAGTCGAGGCAGTGCAGGGAAAACAGGTTTCCCTGGAATGGACTGAGACATCCAGGGGACTCTGGGAATGGTGGCACGACCCTGGAGTTCCTCTCGCCATTCCTGTGGAGCGCGCCTCCTCTTGAGATGTGACGGGAACGACCGGGAATTCTTTCCCGACCACGCAGGGAAAGGATCCCTCCTCTCGAGCTAGGAGGCGGAAACGGGCCTCTGGATGTGGGCGGGACTCTCGTGCTTCCTCTCGAGTGGAGACAGGTATGTCGGGGAACTTCTTGAGTTGCAGAAAGGGTGTGAAGAACCCTTTGGAAGTTCCAGAGGTTAGTTGAATATCCTGGAGACGCCTCAGCGGAAATGGGCCTCATCTCGCCTGGAGGGGAGAACCTCCTGGATTTTTCTCGATTTGCGGCAGGTGCTCTCGACTTACGACGGGGACCTCAGGGACCCGCTCTGGTGGCCTCAGGAAAACCCAGTGCACATGCGAGTGCTCGGGGCCTCTCGGGATTCCTCTCACTTCGATGCTGGGGCCTAAGCCCTTGTGTGGAGTCGGTGCCGGAACCTGAGTGTTCCTCTCCCTGCTGACATGGATCTTGGGGTACTTCTGGCAGTCTCCCCAGGGGAGTCAGTCCCGTCTCGAGTGGGGGCATGCACGTGCGCTTTCCTCCCGAGCCTGTAGCAGCAGTGTCATGCTTCCCCTACGCGTGGATCAAGGGATCTGTGGCTTTCCCCCTCCGAGGCTTTCCGCACGAGGCTTTCCCACAGGGCTGTCCCACGTGCCACCGTGGTGTGAGTCGATCCTCGGCTTGAAAGTCGAGGCAGTGCACGGGAAAACAGGTTTCCCTGGAATGGACTGAGACATCTGGGGTGACTCTGGGAATGGTGGCACGACCCTGGAGTTCCTCTCGCCTTATCCTGTGGAGAGCGCCTCCTCGTTGAGATGCAACGGAAACGCCGGGAATTCTTTCCCGACCACGCATGGAAAGGATCCCTCCTCTCGAGCTAGGAGGCGGAAACGGGCTCCTCTGGATGTGGGCGGGACTCTCGTGCTCCTCTCTGAGTGGAGACGGGTATGTCGGGAACTTCTTGAGTTGCAGCAAGGGTGTGAAGGACCCTTTGGAAGTTCCAGAGTTTAAGTGTGATTAGCCTCGAGATGCCTCAGCGGAAATGGGCCTCATCTCGCCTGGAGGGGAGAACCTCCTGGATTTTCTCGAGTTGCGGCAGGTGCTCTCGACTTACGACGAGGGACCTCAGGGACCCGCTCTGGTGGCCTCAGGAAAGGCCAGTCCCCATGCGAGTTGCTCGGGGGCCTCTCGGGATTCCTCTCCCGTCGATGCCGGGGCCTAAGACCTTGTGTGGACTCAGTGCCGGAACCTGAGGATTCCTCTCCAGTGCTGACATGGATCTTGGGGTACTTCTGGAGTCTCCCCAGGGGAGTCAGTCCTCGTCTCGAGTAGGGGGCATGCACGTGCGATTTCCTCCGAGCTGTAGCAGCAGTGTCTCGCTTCCTTTCGCGTGGATCAATGGATCTGTGGCTTTCCCTCGAGGCTTTCCCCACGAGGCTTTCCCACGAGGCTTTCCCACAGGGCTGTCCCACGTGCCACCGTGGTGTGAGTCGATCCTCGGCTTGAAAGTCGACGCAGTGCAGGGAAAACAGGTTTCCCTGGAATGGACTGAGACATCTGGGGGACTCTGGGAATGGTGGCACGACACCTGGAGTTCCTCTCGCCTTTCCTGTGGAGAGCGCCTCCTCTTGAGATGCGACGGAAACGCCGGGAATTCTTTCCCGACCACGCAGGGAAAGGATCCCTCCTCTCGAGCTAGGAGGCGGAACGGGCTCTCTGGATGTGGGCGGGACTCTCGTGCTTCCTCTCGAGTGGAGACGGTATGTCGGGGAACTTCTTGATTGCAGCAAGGGTGTGAAGGACCCTTTGGAAGTTCCAGAGGTTAAGGTGTGATTAGCCTCGAGATCGCCTCAGCGGAAATGGGCCTCATCTCGCCTGGAGGGGAGAACCTCCTGGATTTTCTCGAGTTGCGGCAGGTGCTCTCGACTTACGACGGGGACCTCAGGGACCCGCCTCTGGTGGCCTCAGGAAAGGCCAGTCCCCATGCGAGTTGCTCGGGGGCCTCTCGGGATTCCTCTCCCGTCGATGCCGGGGCCTAAGACTTGTGTGGAGTCAGTGCCGGAACCTGAGGATTCCTCTCCAGTGCTGACATGGATCTTGGGGTACTTCTGGAGTCTCCCCAGGAAGTCAGTCCTCGTCTCGAGTGGGGGCATGCACGTGCGCTTTCCTCCGGAGCTGTAGCAGCAGTGTCGCGCTTCCCTTCGCGTGGATCAAGGGATCTGTGGCTTTCCCTCGAGGCTTTCCCACGAGGCTTTCCCACGAGGCTTTCCCCACAGGGCTGTCCCACGTGCCACCGTGGTGTGAGTCGATCCTCGGCTTGAAAGTCGACGCAGTGCTGGGAAAACAGGTTTCCCTGGAATGGACGGAGACATCTGGGGGACTCTGGGAATGGTGGCACGACACTGGAGTTCCTCTCGCCTTTCCTGTGAGAGAGCCCTCCTCTTGAGATGCGACGGGAAACGCCGGGAATTCTTTCCCGACCACGCAGGGAAAGGATCCCTCCTCTCGAGCTAGGAGGCGGAAACGGGCTTCTCTGGATGTGGGCGGGACTCCGGTGCTTCCTCTCGAGTGGAGACCGGGTATGTCGGGAACTTCTTGAGTTGCAGCAAGGGTGTGAAGGACCCTTTGGAAGTTCCAAAGGTTAGTGTGATTAGCCTCGAGACGTCCTCAGCGGAAAATGGGCCTCATCTCGCCTGGAGGGGAGAACCTCCTGGATTTTCTCGAGTTGCGGCAGGTGCTCTCGACTTACGACGGGGACCTGCAAGGACCCGCTCTGGTGGCCTCAGGAAAGGCCAGTCCCCATGCGAGTTGCTCGGATGGCCTCTCGGGATTTCCTCTCCCTTCAGATGCCGGGGCCTAAGAGCTTCGTGTGGAGTCAGTCCCGGAACCTGAGGATTCCTCTCCAGTGCTGACATGGATCTTGGGGTACTTCTGGAGTCTCCCCAGGAGAGTCAGTCCTTCGTCTCGAGTGGGGGCATGCACGTGCGCTTTCCTTCCGAGCTGTAGCAGCAGTGTCGCGCTTCCCTTCGCGTGGATCAAGGGATCTGTGTGCTTTCCCTCGAGGCTTTCCCATGAGGATTTCCCGGAGGCTTTCCCACAGGGCTGTCCCACGTGCCACCGTGGTGTGAGTCGATCCTCGGCTTGAAAGTCGGAGGCAGTGCAGGGAAAACAGGTTTTCCCTGGAATGGACTGGAGACATCTGGGGGACTCTGGGAATGGTGGCACGACCCTGGAGTTCCTCTCGCCTTTCCTGTGGAGAGCGCCTCCTCTTGAGATGCGACGGGAAACGCTGGGAATTCTTTCCCGAACCACGCAGGGAAAGGATACCTCCTCTCGAGCTAGGAGGACGAAAACGGGGCTCTTCTGGATGTGGGCGGGACTCTGCGTGCTTCCTCTCCGAGTGGAGACGGATATGTCGGCGAACTTCTTGAGTTGCAGCAAGGGTGTGAAGGACCCTTTGGAAGTTCCAAATGTTAGATGTGATTAGCCTCGAGACGCCTCAGCGGAAATGGGCCTCATCTCGCCTGGAGGGGAGAACCTCCTGGATTTTCTCGAGTTGCGGCAGGATGCTCTCGACTTACGACGGGGACCTCAGGGACCCAGCTCTGGTGGCCTCAGGAAAGGCCAGTCCCCATGCGAGTTGCTCGGGTGCCTCTCGGGATTCCTCTCCCTTCGATGCCGGGGCCTAAGATCTTGTGTGGAGTCGGTGCCGGAACCTGAGCATTCCTCTCCAGTGCTGACATGGATCTTGGGGTACTTCTGGAGTCTCCCCTGGGGAGTCAGTCCTCGTCTCGAGTGGGGGCATGCTACGTGCGCTTTCCTCCTGAGCTGTAGCAGCAAGATGTCGGCGCTTCCCTTCGCGTGGATCAAGGGATCTGTGGCTTTCCTCAGGCTTTCCCCGAGGCTTTCCCACGAGGCTTTCCCACAGGGCTGTCCCACGTGCCACCGTGGTGTGAGTTCGATCCTCGGCTTGAAAGTCGAGGCAGTGCAGGGAAAACAGGTTTCCCTGGAATGGACTGAGACATCTGGGGACTCTGGGAATGGTGGCACGACCCTGGAGTTCCTCTCGCCTTTCCTGTGGAGAGCGCCTCCTCTTGAGATGCGACGGAAACGCCGGGAATTCTTTCCCGACCACGCAGGGAAAGGATCCCTCCTCTCGAGCTAGGAGGCGGAACTGGGGCTCCTCTGGATGTGGGCGGGACTATCGTGCTTCCTCTCGAGTGGAGACGGGTATGTCAGGCAACTTCTTGAGTTGCAGCAAGGGTGTGAAGGACCCTTTGGAAGTTCCAGAAGTTAAGGTGTCATTAGCCTCGAGAGGCCTCAGGGCAAATGGGCCTCATCTCGCCTGGAGGGGAGAACCTCCTGGATTTTCTCGAGTTGCGGCAGGTGCTCTCGACTTACGACGGGGACCTCAGGGACCCGCTCTGGTGGCCTCAGGAAAGGCCAGTCCCCATGCGAGTTGCTCGGGGCCTCTCGGGATTCCTCTCCCGTCGATGCGGGGCCTAAGACCTTGTGTGGAGTCGGTGCCGGAACCTGAGGATTCCTCTCCAGTGCTGACATGGATCTTGGGGTACTTCTGGAGTCTCCCCAGGGGAGTCAGTCCTCCGTCTCGAGTGGGGGCATGCACGTGCGCTTCCTCCCGAGCTGTAAGCAGCAGTGTCCGCTTCCCTTCGCGTGGATCAAGGGATCTGTGGCTTTCCCTCGAGGCTTTCCCACGAGGCTTTCCCACGAGGCTTTCCACAGGGCTGTCCCACGTGCCACCGTGGTGTGAGTCGATCCTCGGCTTGAAAGTCGAGGCAGTGCAGGGAAAACAGGTTCCCTGGAATGGACTGAGAGACATCTGGGGGACTCTGGGAATGGCTGGCATCGACCCTGGAGTTCCTCTCGCCTTTCCTGTGGAGAGCGCCTCCTCTTGAGATGCGACGGGAATCCGGGAATTCTTTTCCGACCACGCAGGGAAAGGATCCCTCCTCTCGAGCTAGGAGGCGAAACGGGGCTCCTCTGGATGTGGTCGGGGACTCTCGTGCTTCCTCTCGAGTGGAGACGGGTATGTCGGGGAACTTCTTGAGTTGCAGGAAGGGTGTGTGAAAAGACCGTTTGGAAGTTCCAGAGGTTAGGTGTGATTAGCCTCGAGACGCCTCAGCGGAAATGGGCCTCATCTCGCCTGGAGATGAGAACCTCCTGGATTTTCTCGAGTTGCGGCAGGTGCTCTCGACTTACGACGGGGACCTCAGGGACCCGCTCTGGTGGCCTCAGGAAAGGCCAGTCCCCATGCTAGTTACTCGGGGGCCTCTCGGGATTCCTCTCCGTCGATGCCAGGGGCCTAAGACCTTGTGTGGAGTCGATGCCGGAACCTGAGGATTCCTCTCCAGTGCTGACATGGATCTTGGGTACTTGTGGAGTCTCCTCAGTGGAGTCAGTCCTCGTCTCGAGTGGGGCATGCACGTGCGCTTTCCTCCCGAACTGTAGCAGCAGTGTCACGTTTCCCTTCGCGAGGATCAAGGGATCTGTGTCTTTCCCTCGAGGCTTCCCACGAGTTTCCAACGAGGCTTTCCCACAGGGCTGTCCCACGTACCACCCTGGTGTGAGTCGATCCTCGGCTTGAAAGTCGAGGCAGTTCAGGGAAAACAGGTTTCCCTGAATGGACTGAGACATCTGGGGGACCCTGGGAATGGTGGCACGACCCTGGAATTCCTCTCGCCTTTCCTGTGGAGAGCGGCCTCCTCTTGAGATGCGACGGGAACGCCGGGAATTCTTTGACCGACCAGGCAGGAAAGGATCCCTCCTCTCGAGCTAGGAGGCGTAAAACGGGCTCCTCTGAATGTGGGCGGACTCTCGTGCTTCCTCTCGAGTGGAGACGGGTATGTT
>NW_017190586.1:0-11218 GCF_001704415.2 Capra hircus | reverse complement strand
ATAACCGTCTCCACTGGAGAGGAAGCACGACAGTCCCGCCCACATCCAGAGGAGCCCGTTTCTGCTCATAGCTCCAGAGGATGCATCCTTTCCCTGCGTGGTCCGGAAAGAATTCCCGGAGTTCCCGTCCCATCTCAAGAGGAGGCGCTCTCCACAGGAAAGGCGAGAGGAACTCCAGGGTCGTGCCACCATTCCCAGAGTTCCCCAGATGTCTAAGTCCATTCAAGGGAAACCTGTTTTCCCTGCACTGTCTCGACTTTCAGCAGAGGATCAACTCACACCACGGTGGCACGTGGGACAGCCCTGTGGGAAAGCCTCGTGGGAAAGCCTCGAGGGAAGCCTCAAGGAAAAGACACAGATCCCTTGATCCACTCGCCGGGAAGCGTGACAATGCTGCTACACCTCGGAGGAAAGCGCACGAGCATGCCCCACTCGAGACGAGGACTGACTCCCCTGGGGAGACTGCAGAAGTACCCCAAGATCCATGTCAGCACTGGAGAGGAATCCTCAGGTTCCGGCACCGACTCCACACAAGGTCTTAGGCCCCGCATCGACGGGAGAGGAATCCCGAGAGGCCCCGAGCAACTCGCATGGGGACTGGCCTTTCCTGAGGCCACCAGAGCGGGTCCCTGAGGTCCCCGTCGTAAGTCGAGAGACCACCTGCCGCAACTCGAGAAAATCCAGGAGGTTCTCCCCTCCAGGCGAGATGAGGCCCATTTCCGCTGAGGGGGCTCGAGGCTAAAAACATCTAACCTCTGGAACTTCGAAAGTGTCCTTCACACCCTTGCTGCAGCTCAAGAAGATCCCCGACATACCCGTCTCCTCTCGAGAGGAAGCACGAGAGTCCTGCCCACATCCAGAGGAGCCCGATTTCGCCTCAAAGCTCAAGAGCAGGGATCCTTTCCCTGCGTGTGCGGGAAAGAATTCCCGGCGTTCCCGTCACATCTGAAGTGGAGGCACTCTCCACAGGAAAGGCGAGAGGAACTCCAGGGTCGTGCCACCATTCCCAGATTCCCCAGATGTCTCAGTCCATTCCAGGGAAAACTGTTTTCCTTGCACTGCCTCGACTTTCAAGCGAGGATCGACTCACACCACGGTGGCACGTGGGACAGTCCTGTGGAAAGCCTCGTGGGAAAGCCTCGAGGGAAAGCCACAGATCCCTTGATCTACTTGACGGGAAGCGTGACACTGCTGCTACAGCTCGGGAGGGTATCGAACTGCATGCCCCACTCGAGACGAGGACTGACTCCCCTGGGGAGACTCCAGAAGTACCCCAAGATCCATGTCAGCACTGCAGATGAATCCTCAGATTTCGGCACCAACTCCACACAAGGTCTTAGGCCCCGACATCGAAGGTAGAGGAATAACGAGAAGCCCCCAAGCATCTCGCATGGGGACCGGCCTTTGCTGAGGCCACCAGAACGGGTCCCTGAGGTCCCTGTCGTAAGTCGAGAGCACCTGCCCCAACTCGAAAAAATCCAGGAAGTTCTCCCCTCCAGGCGAGATGAGGCCCATTTCCACTGAGGCGTCTCGAGGTTAATCACACCTAACCTCTGGAACTTCCAAAGGGTCCTTCACACCCTTGCTGCAACTCAAGAAGTTCCCCGACATAACCGTCTCCACTGAAGAGGAAGCACGAGAGTCCCGCCCACATCCAGAGGAGCACCGTTTACGCCTCTTAGCTCGAGAGGATGGATCCTTTCCCTGCGTGGTTGGGAAAGAATTGCCTGCATTCCCGTCGCATCTCATGAGGAGGCGGTCTCCTCAGGAAAGGCGAGAGGAACTCAAGAGTCGTGCCACCATTCCCAGAGTACCCCAGATGTCTCAGTCCATTCCAGGGAATACTGTTTTCCCTGCACTGCCTCGATTTCATGCCGAGGATCGACTCACACCACGGTGGCACGTGGGACAGCCCTGTGGGAAAGCCTCCTGGGAAAGCCTCATGTGATAGCCTCAAGGGAAAGACACTGATCCCTTGATCCACTCGACGGGAAGGGTGACACTGCTGTTACAGCTGGGGAGGGAATCGAACTGCATGCCGCCACTCGAGACGAGGACTGACTCCCCTGGGGAGACACCAGAAGTACCCCAAGATCCATGTCAGCAGTGGAGAGGAATCCTCAGGTTGCGTCACCGACTCCACTCAAAGTCTTAGGCCCCGGCATCGACGGTAGAGGAATTCCGAGCGGCCCCCAAACATCTCGAATGGGGACTGGCCTTTACTCAGGCCACCAGAGCGTGTCCCTGAGGTCCCCGTCGTAAGTCGACAGCACCTGCCGCACCTCGAGAAAATCCAGGAGGTTCTCCCCTCCAGGCGAGATGAGGCCCTTTTCTGCTGAGGCGTCTCGAGGTTAATCACACCTAACCTCTGGAACTTCCAAAGGGTCCTTCACACCCTTGCTGCAACTCAAGAAGTTCCCCGACATAACCGTCTCCACTGGAGAGGAAGCACGACAGTCCCGCCCACATCCAGAGGAGCCCCGTTTCTGCCTCATAGCTCCAGAGGATGCATCCTTTCCCTGCGTGGTCCGGAAAGAATTCCCGGAGTTCCCGTCCCATCTCAAGAGGAGGCGCTCTCCACAGGAAAGGCGAGAGGAACTCCAGGGTCGTGCCACCATTCCCAGAGTTCCCCAGATGTCTAAGTCCATTCAAGGGAAACCTGTTTTCCCTGCACTGTCTCGACTTTCAGCAGAGGATCAACTCACACCACGGTGGCACGTGGGACAGCCCTGTGGGAAAGCCTCGTGGGAAAGCCTCGAGGGAAAGCCTCAAGGAAAAGACACAGATCCCTTGATCCACTCGCCGGGAAGCGTGACAATGCTGCTACACCTCGGGAGGAAAGCGCACGAGCATGCCCCACTCGAGACGAGGACTGACTCCCCTGGGGAGACTGCAGAAGTACCCCAAGATCCATGTCAGCACTGGAGAGGAATCCTCAGGTTCCGGCACCGACTCCACACAAGGTCTTAGGCCCCGGCATCGACGGGAGAGGAATCCCGAGAGGCCCCCGAGCAACTCGCATGGGGACTGGCCTTTCCTGAGGCCACCAGAGCGGGTCCCTGAGGTCCCCGTCGTAAGTCGAGACACCTGCCGCAACTCGAGAAAATCCAGGAGGTTCTCCCTCCAGGCGAGATGAGGCCCATTTCCGCTGGGGGCTCGAGGCTAAAAACATCTAACCTCTGGAACTTCGAAAGTGTCCTTCACACCCTTGCTGCAGCTCAAGAAGATCCCCGACATACCCGTCTCCTCTCGAGAGGAAGCACGAGAGTCCTGCCCACATCCAGAGGAGCCCCGATTTCGCCTCAAAGCTCAAGAGCAGGGATCCTTTCCCTGCGTGTGCGGGAAAGAATTCCCGGCGTTCCCGTCACATCTGAAGTGGAGGCACTCTCCACAGGAAAGGCGAGAGGAACTCCAGGGTCGTGCCACCATTCCCAGATTCCCCCAGATGTCTCAGTCCATTCCAGGGAAAACTGTTTTCCTTGCACTGCCTCGACTTTCAAGCCGAGGATCGACTCACACCACGGTGGCACGTGGGACAGTCCTGTGGGAAAGCCTCGTGGGAAAGCCTCGAGGGAAAGCCACAGATCCCTTGATCTACTTGACGGGAAGCGTGACACTGCTGCTACAGCTCGGGAGGGTATCGAACTGCATGCCCCCACTCGAGACGAGGACTGACTCCCCTGGGGAGACTCCAGAAGTACCCCAAGATCCATGTCAGCACTGCAGATGAATCCTCAGATTTCGGCACCAACTCCACACAAGGTCTTAGGCCCCGACATCGAAGGTAGAGGAATAACGAGAAGCCCCCAAGCATCTCGCATGGGGACCGGCCTTTGCTGAGGCCACCAGAACGGGTCCCTGAGGTCCCTGTCGTAAGTCGAGAGCACCTGCCCCAACTCGAAAAAATCCAGGAAGTTCTCCCCTCCAGGCGAGATGAGGCCCATTTCCACTGAGGCGTCTCGAGGTTAATCACACCTAACCTCTGGAACTTCCAAAGGGTCCTTCACACCCTTGCTGCAACTCAAGAAGTTCCCCGACATAACCGTCTCCACTGAAGAGGAAGCACGAGAGTCCCGCCCACATCCAGAGGAGCACCGTTTACGCCTCTTAGCTCGAGAGGATGGATCCTTTCCCTGCGTGGTTGGGAAAGAATTGCCTGCATTCCCGTCGCATCTCATGAGGAGGCGGTCTCCTCAGGAAAGGCGAGAGGAACTCAAGAGTCGTGCCACCATTCCCAGAGTACCCCAGATGTCTCAGTCCATTCCAGGGAATACTGTTTTCCCTGCACTGCCTCGATTTCATGCCGAGGATCGACTCACACCACGGTGGCACGTGGGACAGCCCTGTGGGAAAGCCTCCTGGGAAAGCCTCATGTGATAGCCTCAAGGGAAAGACACTGATCCCTTGATCCACTCGACGGGAAGGGTGACACTGCTGTTACAGCTGGGGAGGGAATCGAACTGCATGCCGCCACTCGAGACGAGGACTGACTCCCCTGGGGAGACACCAGAAGTACCCAAGATCCATGTCAGCAGTGGAGAGGAATCCTCAGGTTGCGTCACCGACTCCACTCAAAGTCTTAGGCCCCGGCATCGACGGTAGAGGAATTCCGAGCGGCCCCCAAACATCTCGAATGGGGACTGGCCTTTACTCAGGCCACCAGAGCGTGTCCCTGAGGTCCCCGTCGTAAGTCGACAGCACCTGCCGCACCTCGAGAAAATCCAGGAGGTTCTCCCCTCCAGGCGAGATGAGGCCCTTTTCTGCTGAGGCGTCTCGAGGTTAATCACACCTAACCTCTGGAACTTCCAAAGGGTCCTTCACACCCTTGCTGCAACTCAAGAAGTTCCCCGACATAACCGTCTCCACTGGAGAGGAAGCACGACAGTCCCGCCCACATCCAGAGGAGCCCCGTTTCTGCCTCATAGCTCCAGAGGATGCATCCTTTCCCTGCGTGGTCCGGAAAGAATTCCCGGAGTTCCCGTCCCATCTCAAGAGGAGGCGCTCTCCACAGGAAAGGCGAGAGGAACTCCAGGGTCGTGCCACCATTCCCAGAGTTCCCCAGATGTCTAAGTCCATTCAAGGGAAACCTGTTTTCCCTGCACTGTCTCGACTTTCAGCGAGGATCAACTCACACCACGGTGGCACGTGGGACAGCCCTGTGGGAAAGCCTCGTGGGAAAGCCTCGAGGGAAAGCCTCAAGGAAAAGACACAGATCCCTTGATCACTCGCCGGGAAGCGTGACAATGCTGCTACACCTCGGGAGGAAAGCGCACGAGCATGCCCCCACTCGAGACGAGGACTGACTCCCCTGGGGAGACTGCAGAAGTACCCCAAGATCCATGTCAGCACTGGAGAGGAATCCTCAGGTTCCGGCACCGACTCCACACAAGGTCTTAGGCCCCGGCATCGACGGGAGAGGAATCCCGAGAGGCCCCGAGCAACTCGCATGGGGACTGGCCTTTCCTGAGGCCACCAGAGCGGGTCCCTGAGGTCCCCGTCGTAAGTCGAGACCACCTGCCGCAACTCGAGAAAATCCAGGAGGTTCTCCCCTCCAGGCGAGATGAGGCCCATTTCCGCTGAGGGGGCTCGAGGCTAAAAAACATCTAACCTCTGGAACTTCGAAAGTCCTTCACACCCTTGCTGCAGCTCAAGAAGATCCCCGACATACCCGTCTCCTCTCGAGAGGAAGCACGAGAGTCCTGCCCACATCCAGAGGAGCCCCGATTTCGCCTCAAAGCTCAAGAGCAGGGATCCTTTCCCTGCGTGTGCGGGAAAGAATTCCCGGCGTTCCCGTCACATCTGAAGTGGAGGCACTCTCCACAGGAAAGGCGAGAGGAACTCCAGGGTCGTGCCACCATTCCCAGATTCCCCCAGATGTCTCAGTCCATTCCAGGGAAAACTGTTTTCCTTGCACTGCCTCGACTTTCAAGCGAGGATCGACTCACACCACGGTGGCACGTGGGACAGTCCTGTGGGAAAGCCTCGTGGGAAAGCCTCGAGGGAAAGCCACAGATCCCTTGATCTACTTGACGGGAAGCGTGACACTGCTGCTACAGCTCGGGAGGGTATCGAACTGCATGCCCCACTCGAGACGAGGACTGACTCCCCTGGGGAGACTCCAGAAGTACCCCAAGATCCATGTCAGCACTGCAGATGAATCCTCAGATTTCGGCACCAACTCCACACAAGGTCTTAGGCCCCGCATCGAAGTAGAGGAATAACGAGAAGCCCCCAAGCATCTCGCATGGGGACCGGCCTTTGCTGAGGCCACCAGAACGGGTCCCTGAGGTCCCTGTCGTAAGTCGAGAGCACCTGCCCCCAACTCGAAAAAATCCAGGAAGTTCTCCCCTCCAGGCGAGATGAGGCCCATTTCCACTGAGGCGTCTCGAGGTTAATCACACCTAACCTCTGGAACTTCCAAAGGGTCCTTCACACCCTTGCTGCAACTCAAGAAGTTCCCCGACATAACCGTCTCCACTGAAGAGGAAGCACGAGAGTCCCGCCCACATCCAGAGGAGCACCGTTTACGCCTCTTAGCTCGAGAGGATGGATCCTTTCCCTGCGTGGTTGGGAAAGAATTGCCTGCATTCCCGTCGCATCTCATGAGGAGGCGGTCTCCTCAGGAAAGGCGAGAGGAACTCAAGAGTCGTGCCACCATTCCCAGAGTCCCCCAGATGTCTCAGTCCATTCCAGGGAATACTGTTTTCCCTGCACTGCCTCGATTTCATGCCGAGGATCGACTCACACCACGGTGGCACGTGGGACAGCCCTGTGGGAAAGCCTCCTGGGAAAGCCTCATGTGATAGCCTCAAGGGAAAGACACTGATCCCTTGATCCACTCGACGGGAAGGGTGACACTGCTGTTACAGCTGGGGAGGGAATCGAACTGCATGCCGCCACTCGAGACGAGGACTGACTCCCCTGGGGAGACACCAGAAGTACCCCAAGATCCATGTCAGCAGTGGAGAGGAATCCTCAGGTTGCGTCACCGACTCCACTCAAAGTCTTAGGCCCCGGCATCGACGGTAGAGGAATTCCGAGCGGCCCCCAAACATCTCGAATGGGGACTGGCCTTTACTCAGGCCACCAGAGCGTGTCCCTGAGGTCCCCGTCGTAAGTCGACAGCACCTGCCGCACCTCGAGAAAATCCAGGAGGTTCTCCCCTCCAGGCGAGATGAGGCCCTTTTCTGCTGAGGCGTCTCGAGGTTAATCACACCTAACCTCTGGAACTTCCAAAGGGTCCTTCACACCCTTGCTGCAACTCAAGAAGTTCCCCGACATAACCGTCTCCACTGGAGAGGAAGCACGACAGTCCCGCCCACATCCAGAGGAGCCCCGTTTCTGCCTCATAGCTCCAGAGGATGCATCCTTTCCCTGCGTGGTCCGGAAAGAATTCCCGGAGTTCCCGTCCCATCTCAAGAGGAGGCGCTCTCCACAGGAAAGGCGAGAGGAACTCCAGGGTCGTGCCACCATTCCCAGAGTTCCCCAGATGTCTAAGTCCATTCAAGGGAAACCTGTTTTCCCTGCACTGTCTCGACTTTCAGCAGAGGATCAACTCACACCACGGTGGCACGTGGGACAGCCCTGTGGGAAAGCCTCGTGGGAAAGCCTCGAGGGAAAGCCTCAAGGAAAAGACACAGATCCCTTGATCCACTCGCCGGGAAGCGTGACAATGCTGCTACACCTCGGAGGAAAGCGCACGAGCATGCCCCCACTCGAGACGAGGACTGACTCCCCTGGGGAGACTGCAGAAGTACCCCAAGATCCATGTCAGCACTGGAGAGGAATCCTCAGGTTCCGGCACCGACTCCACACAAGGTCTTAGGCCCCGGCATCGACGGGAGAGGAATCCCGAGAGGCCCCGAGCAACTCGCATGGGGACTGGCCTTTCCTGAGGCCACCAGAGCGGGTCCCTGAGGTCCCCGTCGTAAGTCGAGACCACCTGCCGCAACTCGAGAAAATCCAGGAGGTTCTCCCCTCCAGGCGAGATGAGGCCCATTTCCGCTGAGGGGGCTCGAGGCTAAAAACATCTAACCTCTGGAACTTCGAAAGTGTCCTTCACACCCTTGCTGCAGCTCAAGAAGATCCCCGACATACCCGTCTCCTCTCGAGAGAAGCACGAGAGTCCTGCCCACATCCAGAGGAGCCCCGATTTCGCCTCAAAGCTCAAGAGCAGGGATCCTTTCCCTGCGTGTGCGGGAAAGAATTCCCGGCGTTCCCGTCACATCTGAAGTGGAGGCACTCTCCACAGGAAAGGCGAGAGGAACTCCAGGGTCGTGCCACCATTCCCAGATTCCCCCAGATGTCTCAGTCCATTCCAGGGAAAACTGTTTTCCTTGCACTGCCTCGACTTTCAAGCCGAGGATCGACTCACACCACGGTGGCACGTGGGACAGTCCTGTGGGAAAGCCTCGTGGGAAAGCCTCGAGGGAAGCCACAGATCCCTTGATCTACTTGACGGGAAGCGTGACACTGCTGCTACAGCTCGGGGGGGGTATCGAACTGCATGCCCCCACTCGAGACGAGGACTGACTCCCCTGGGGAGACCCAGAAGTACCCCAAGATCCATGTCAGCACTGCAGATGAATCCTCAGATTTCGGCACCAACTCCACACAAGGTCTTAGGCCCCGACATCGAAGGTAGAGGAATAACGAGAAGCCCCAAGCATCTCGCATGGGGACCGGCCTTTGCTGAGGCCACCAGAACGGGTCCCTGAGGTCCCTGTCGTAAGTCGAGAGCACCTGCCCCAACTCGAAAAATCCAGGAAGTTCTCCCCTCCAGGCGAGATGAGGCCCATTTCCACTGAGGCGTCTCGAGGTTAATCACACCTAACCTCTGGAACTTCCAAAGGGTCCTTCACACCCTTGCTGCAACTCAAGAAGTTCCCCGACATAACCGTCTCCACTGAAGAGGAAGCACGAGAGTCCCCCCACATCCAGAGGAGCACCGTTTACGCCTCTTAGCTCGAGAGGATGGATCCTTTCCCTGCGTGGTTGGGAAAGAATTGCCTGCATTCCCGTCGCATCTCATGAGGAGGCGGTCTCCTCAGGAAAGGCGAGAGGAACTCAAGAGTCGTGCCACCATTCCCAGAGTCCCCAGATGTCTCAGTCCATTCCAGGGAATACTGTTTTCCCTGCACTGCCTCGATTTCATGCCGAGGATCGACTCACACCACGGTGGCACGTGGACAGCCCTGTGGGAAAGCCTCCTGGGAAAGCCTCATGTGATAGCCTCAAGGGAAAGACACTGATCCCTTGATCCACTCGACGGGAAGGGTGACACTGCTGTTACAGCTGGGGAGGGAATCGAACTGCATGCCGCCACTCGAGACGAGGACTGACTCCCCTGGGGAGACACCAGAAGTACCCAAGATCCATGTCAGCAGTGGAGAGGAATCCTCAGGTTGCGTCACCGACTCCACTCAAAGTCTTAGGCCCGGCATCGACGGTAGAGGAATTCCGAGCGGCCCCCAAACATCTCGAATGGGGACTGGCCTTTACTCAGGCCACCAGAGCGTGTCCCTGAGGTCCCCGTCGTAAGTCGACAGCACCTGCCGCACCTCGAGAAAATCCAGGAGGTTCTCCCCTCCAGGCGAGATGAGGCCCTTTTCTGCTGAGGCGTCTCGAGGTTAATCACACCTAACCTCTGGAACTTCCAAAGGGTCCTTCACACCCTTGCTGCAACTCAAGAAGTTCCCCGACATAACCGTCTCCACTGGAGAGGAAGCACGACAGTCCCGCCCACATCCAGAGGAGCCCGTTTTGCCTCATAGCTCGAGAGGATGCATCCTTTCCCTGCGTGGTCCGGAAAGAATTCCCGGAGTTCCCGTCCCATCTCAAGAGGAGGCGCTCTCCACAGGAAAGGCGAGAGGAACTCCAGGGTCGTGCCACCATTCCCAGAGTTCCCCAGATGTCTAAGTCCATTCAAGGGAAACCTGTTTTCCCTGCACTGTCTCGACTTTCAGCAGAGGATCAACTCACACCACGGTGGCACGTGGACAGCCCTGTGGGAAAGCCTCGTGGGAAAGCCTCGAGGGAAAGCCTCAAGGAAAGACACAGATCCCTTGATCCACTCGCCGGGAAGCGTGACAATGCTGCTACACCTCGGGAGGAAAGCGCACGAGCATGCCCCCACTCGAGACGAGGACTGACTCCCCTGGGGAGACTCAGAAGTACCCCAAGATCCATGTCAGCACTGGAGAGGAATCCTCAGGTTCCGGCACCGACTCCACACAAGGTCTTAGGCCCCGGCATCGACGGGAGAGGAATCCCGAGAGGCCCCCGAGCAACTCGCATGGGGACTGGCCTTTCCTGAGGCCACCAGAGCGGGTCCCTGAGGTCCCCGTCGTAAGTCGAGAGCACCTGCCGCAACTCGAGAAATCCAGGAGGTTCTCCCCTCCAGGCGAGATGAGGCCCATTTCCGCTGAGGGGGCTCGAGGCAAAACATCTAACCTCTGGAACTTCAAAGGGTCCTTCACACCCTTGCTGCACTCAAGAAGATCCCCGACATACCCGTCTTCCTCTCGAGAGGAAGCACGAGAGTCCGCCCACATCCAGAGGAGCCCCGTTTCGCCCTCAAGCTCGAAGAGAGGGATCCTTTCCCTGCGTGTGCGGGAAGAATTCCCGGCGTTCCCGTCACATCTGAAGTGGAGGCACTCTCCACAGGAAAGGCGAGAGGAACTCCAGGGTCGTGCCACCATTCCCAGATTCCCCCAGATGTCTCAGTCCATTCCAGGGAAAACTGTTTTCCTTGCACTGCCTCGACTTTCAAGCCGAGGATCGACTCACACCACGGTGGCACGTGGGACAGTCCTGTGGGAAAGCCTCGTGGAAAGCCTCGAGGGAAAGCCACAGATCCCTTGATCTACTTGACGGGAAGCGTGACACTGCTGCTACAGCTCGGAGGGTATCGAACTGCATGCCCACCTCAGACGAGGACTGACTCCCCTGGGGGACTCCAGAAGTACCCCAAGATCCATGTCAGCACTGCAGATGAATCCTCAGATTTCGCACCAACTCCACAAGGTCTTAGGCCGACATCGAAGGTAGAGGAATAACGAGAAGCCCCCAAGCATCTCGCATGGGGACCGGCCTTTGCTGAGGCCACCAGAACGGGTCCCTGAGGTCCCTGTCGTAAGTCGAGAGCACCTGCCCCAACTCGAAAAATCCAGGAAGTTCTCCCTCCAGGCGAGATGAGGCCATTTCCACTGAGGCGTCT
>NW_017190585.1:0-11218 GCF_001704415.2 Capra hircus | reverse complement strand
GGAGAGGAACTCCAGGGTGTTGCCACCATTCCCAGAGTCCCCCAGATGTCTCAGTCCATTCCAGGGAAACCTGTTTTCCCTGCACTGCCTCGACTTTCCAGCCAAGGATAGACTCACACCACGTGGCACGTGGGACAGCCCTGTGGGAAAGTCTCGTGGGAAAGCCTTATGGGAAAGCCTCATGAGGAAGCCTCGAGGAAAGCCACTGATCCCTTGATCCATGCGAAGGGAGCGTGACACTGCTGCTACAGCTCGGAGGAAAGCGCACGTGCATGCCCCACTCGAGCCGAGGTCTGACGCCCCTGGGGAGACTCCAGAAGTCCCCGAAGATCCATGTCGCACTGGAGAGGAATCCTCAGGTTCCGGCACTGACTCCACACAAGGTCTTGCCCGGCATGGACGGGAGAGGAATCCCGAGAAGCCCACGAGCAACTTGCATGAGGACTGGCCTTTCATGAGGCCACCAGAGCATGTCTCTGAGGTCCAAGTCGTAAGTCGAGAGTTCCAGCTGCAACTCGAGAAAATCCAGGAGGTTCTCCCCTCCAGGCGAGATGAGGCCCATTTCCGCTGAGGCGTCTCGAGGCTAATCAATTCTAACATCTGGAACGTCCAAAGGGTCTTCACACCCTTGCTGCAACTCAAGAAGTTCCCCGACATAACCGTCTCCACTTGAGAGGAAGCACGAGAGTCCCGGCCACATCCAGAAGAGCCCCCGTTTCCGTATCATAACTCGAAAGGTGGGATCCTTTCCCTGCGTGGTCGGAAAGAATTCCCGGCGTTCCGTCGGTATCTCAAGAGGAGGCGCTCTCCACAGGAAAGGCGAGAGGAACTCCAGGGTCGTGCCACCATTCCCAGAGTCAACTAAATGTCTCCGTCCATTCCAAGGAAACCTGTTTTCCCTGCACTGCCTGGACTTTCAAGCTGAGGATCGACTCACACCACGGTGGCACGTGGGACAACCCTGTGGGAAAGCCTCGTGGGGAAAGCCTCGAGGGCAAGGCCACAGATCCCTTGATCCACGCGAAGGGAAGGCGTGACACTGCTGCTACAGCTCGGAGGAAAGCGCACGTGCATGCCCCCACTCGAGACGAGGACTGACTCCCCAGGGGACTCCAGAATTACCCAAGATCCATGTCAGCACTGGAGAGGAATCCTCAGGTTCCGACACCCCCTCCCACACAAGATCTTAGGCCCCAGCATCGACGGGAGAGGAATCCCGAGAGGCCCCGAGCAACTCGCATGGGGACTGGCCTTTCCTGAGGCCACCAGAGCGGGTCCCTGAGGTCCCCGTCGTAAGTCGAGAGCCCCTGCCGAAACTCGAGAAAATCCAGGAGGTTCTCCCCTCCAGGCGAGATGAGGCCCATTTCCGCTGAGGCTTCTCGAGGCTAATCACACCTAACCTCTGAAACTTCCAAACGGTCCTTCACACCCTTGCTGCAACTCTAGAAGTTCCCCGACATACCCGTCTCCACTGGAGAGGAAGCAGGAGAGTCCAGCCCACATCCAGAGGAGCCCCGTTTCCCCTCCTAGCTCGAGAGGGGGGGATCCTTTCCCTGCCTGGTCTGTAAAGAATTCCTGGCGTTCCCGTCGCATCTCAAGATGAGGTGCTCTACACAGGAAAGGCGAGAGGAACTCCAGGGACGTGCCACCATTCCAGAGTCCCCCAGATGTCTCCGTCCATTCCAGGGACACCTGTTTTCCCTGCACTGCCTCGACTTTCAAGCCGAGGATCGACTCACTGCGCGGGTGACACGTGGGACAGCCCTGTGGGAAAGCCTCTAGGGAAAGCCACAGATCCCTTGATCCACTCGACGGGAAGCGTGACACGGCTCTAGAGCTGGGGAGGAAAGCGCACGTGCATGCCCCCACTCGAGACGTGGACTGACTCCCCTGGGGAGACTCCAGAAGTACCCCAAGATCCATGCCAGCCCTGGAGAGGAATCCTCAGGTTCCGCAAACGACTCCACACAAGGTCTTAGGCCCCCGGCATCGACGGGAGAGGAATCCCGATAGGCCCCCGAGCAACTGTCATGGGGACTGTCCTTTCCTGAGGCCACCAGAGCGTGTCCCTGAGGTCCCGTTGTAAGTCGAGAGCACCTGCCGCAACTCGAGAAAATCCAGGGAGGTTCTCCCTTCCAGGCGAGATGAGGCCCATTTCCGCTGAGGCTTCTCGAGGCTAATCACATCTAACCTCTGAAACTTCCAAAGGGTGATTCACACCCTTGCTGCACTCAAGAAGTTCCCCGACATACCGTCTCCACTCGAGAGGAAGCACAAGAGTCCGACAACATCAGAGGAGCTCCCTTTCCGCCTCCTACTCGAGAGGAGGGATCCTTTCCCTGCTTGTCTGGAAAGAATTCCTGGCATTCCCGTCGCATCTCAAGATGAGGTGCTCTCCACAGGAAAGGCGACAGGAACTCCAGGGTCGAGCCACCATACCCAGAGTCACCCAGATGTCTCAGTCCATTCCAGGGAAACCTGTTTCCCCTGCACTGCTCGACTTTCAAGCCGAGGATAGACTCACACCACGGTGCACGTGGGACAGCCCTGTGGGAAAGTCTCGTGGGAAAGCCTTATGGGAAAGCCTCATGAGGAAGCCTCGAGGAAAGCCACTGATCCCTTGATCCATGCGAAGGGAAGCGTGACACTGCTGCTACAGCTCGGAGGAAAGCGCACGTGCATGCCCCACTCGAGCCGAGGTCTGACGCCCCTGGGAGACTCCAGAAAGTCCCGAAGATCCATGTCGGCACTGGAGAGGAATCCTCAGGTTCCGGCACTGACTCCACACAAGGTCTTGCCCCGGCATGACGGGAGAGGAATCCCGAGAAGCCCACGAGCAACTTGCATGAGGGCTGGCCTTTCATGAGGCACCAGAGCATATCTCTGAGGTCCAAGTCGTAAGTCGAGGGCTCCAGCTGCAACTCGAGAAAATCCAGGACGTTCTCCCCTCCAGGCGAGATGTGCCCATATCCGATGAGGCATCTCGAGGCTAATCAACAAGCGTCTGGAACTAACAAAGGGGCCTCAAAACCTAGTTGCAACTCAAGAAGTTGCCCGAATACCCCTCTCCACTCGAGAGGAAGCACGAGAGTCTTGCCACACCCAGAGGAGCCCGTTTCCGCCTCATAGCTCGAGAGGAAGGATCCTTTCCCTGCGTTATCCGGAAAGAATTCCCGGCATTCCCTCGCATCTCAAGAGGAGGCGCAACCACAGGAAGGCGAGAGGAACTCCAGGGTCGTGCCACCATTCCCAGATCCCCCAGATGTCTCAGTCCATTCCAGGGAAACCTGTTTTCCCTACACTGCCTCGACTTTCAAGCCGAGCATCGACTCACTGCTTGGTGGCACGTGGAACAGCCCTGTGTGAAAGCCTCGTGGGAAGCTCGAGGGAAAGCCACAGATCCTTTGATCCACGCGAAGGGAAGCGTGACACTGCTGTACAGCTCGGGAGGAAAGCAGCCACGTGCATGCCCCCACTCGAGACGAGGACTGACTGCCCTGGGTAGATTCCAGAAGTACCCCAGACCCATGTCGGCAGTGCAGAGGATTCCTCAGGTTCCAGCACCGATTCCACACAAGGTCTTAGGCCCGCATCGACGGAGAGGAATCCGAGAGGCCCCGAGAAACTAGCATGGGGACTGGCCTTTCCTGAGGCCAGCAGAGCGGGTCCCTGAGATCCCGTCGTAACTCGAGAGCACCTGCTGCAACTCGAGAAAATCCAGGAGGTTCTCCCCTCCAGGCGAGATGAGGCCCATTTCTGCTGAGGCGTGTCGAGGCTAATCACAACTAACCTCTGGAACATCCAAAGGTCCTTCACACCCTTGCTGCAACTCAAGAAGTTCCCGACATACCCGTCTCCACTCGAGAGGAAGCACGAGAGTTCTGCCCACATCCAGAGGAGCCCCGTTTCCGCCTCTAGCTCGAGAGGAGGGTTCCTTTCCCTGCGTGGTCAGGAAAGAATTCCGGCGTTCCCGTCGCATCTCAAGAGGAGGCGCTCTGCACAGGAAAGGCGAGAGGAAGTCCAGGGTCGTGCCACCATTCCCAGAGTCCCCCAGATGTCTCAGTCCATTCCAGGGAAACCTGTTTTCCCTGCACTGCTCGACTTTCAAGCCGAGGATCGACTCAAACCTCGGTGGCACGTGGGACAGCCCTGTGGGAAAGCCTCGAGGGAAAACCTCGAGGGAAAGCCACAGATCCTTGATCAACCGGAAGGCAAGTGGAACACTGCTGCTACAGATCGGGAAGAAAGCGCACGTGCATGCCCCCACTCGAGACGAGGACTGACTCCCCTGGGAGACTCCAGAAGTACCCCAAGGTCCATGTCAGCACTGTAGAGGAATCCTCAGGTTCCGGCACCCACTCCACACGAGACCTAGGCCCCGGCATCGACGGGAGAGGAATCCCGAGAGGCCCGAGCAACTCGCGTAGGGACTGGCATTTCAGAGGCACCAGAGCAGGTCCCTGAGGTCCCATCGTAAGTCGATAGCACCTGTCGCAACTCGAGAAATCCTGGAGGTTCTCCCTCCAGGCGAGATGAGGCCATTTCCACTGAGGCGTTTCGAGGCCAATACACCTAACCTCTGAACTTACAAACTGTCCTTCACACCCTTGCTGCAACTAAAAAAGTTCCCCGACGTACCCGTCTCCACTCGAGGGGAAGCACGAGAGTCCCGCCACATCCAGAGGAGACCCGTTTCTGCCTCCTAGCTCGAGAGGAGGATCCTTTCCCTGCGTGGTCTGAAAGAAGTCCCGGTGTTCCTGTCGCATCTCAAGAGGAGTCGCTCTCCACAGGAAAGGCGAGAGGAACTCCAGGGTCGAGCCACCATACCCAGAGTCACCCAGATGTCTCAGTCCATTCCAGGGAAACCTGTTTCCCCTGCACTGCCTCGACTTTCAAGCCGAGGATCGACTCACACCACGGTGGCACGTGGAACAGCCCTGTGGGAAAGCCTCGTGGGAAGCCTCGAGGAAAGCCACAGATTCCTTGTTTCACGAGAAGGGAGCGTGACACTTCTGCTACAGCTCGGGAGGAAAGTGCACGTGCATGCCCCCACTTGAGACGAGGATGAAACCCCGGGGAGACTCCAGAAGTACCCCAAGATCCATGTCAGCACTGAGAGGAATCCTCAGGTTCCAGCACTGACTCCACACAAGGTCTTAGGCCCGGCATCGACGGGAGAGGAATCCCGAGAGGCCCAGAGCAACTCGCATGGGGACTGGCTTTCCTGAGGATACCAGAGCGGGTCCCTGAGGTCCCCGTCGTAAGCCTAGAGCACCTGCGGCAACTCGAGAAAATCCAGGAGGGTCTCCCCTCCAGGTGAGATGAGGCCCATTTCCGCTGAGGCGTCTCGAGGCTCATCACACCTAACCTCTGGAACTTCCAAGGGTCCTTCACACCCTTGCTGCAACTCAAGAAGTTCCCGACATAGCCGTATCCACTCGAGAGGAAGCACGAGAGTCCGCCCACATCCAGATCGGCCCCATTTCCGCCTCCTAGCTCGAGAGGAGGATCCTTTCTCTACTGGTCGGTAAAGAATTCCCGGTGTTCCCGTCGCATCTCAAGAGGAGGCGCCCTCACAGGAAAGGCGAGAGGAACTCCAGGGTCGTTCTACCATTTCCAGAGTCCCTCAGAAGTCTCAGTCCATTCCAGGAAAACTGTTTTCCCTGCACTGCCTCGACTTTCAAGTCGAGGATCGACTCACACACGGTGGCACGTGGGACAGCCCTGTGGGACAGCCCTTGGGAAAGCCTCGAGGGAAAGACCAGATCCCTTGATCCACGCGAAGGAAGCGTGACACTGCTGCTACAGCTCGGAGGAAAGCGCACGTGCATGCCACCACTTAGAGGAGGACTGACTCCCTGGGGAGACTTCAGAATTACCCAAGATCCATGTCAGCAATGGAGAGGAATTCTCAGGTTTTGCCACAGACTACACATAAGATCTTAGGCCCGGCTTTGACGGGAGAGGAAACCGAGAGGCCCCGAGCAACTCGCATGGGGCTGGCCTTTCGTGAGGCCACCAGAGCGGGGTCCCTGAGGTCCCTGTCGTATGTCGAGAGCACCTGCCGCACTCGAGAAAATCCAGGAGGTTCTGCCCCTCCAGGCGAGATGAGGCCCATTTCGGCTGAAGCGTCTCGAGGCTATTCACACCTAACCTCGGAAATTCCAAAGGGTCCTTCACACCCTTGCTGCATCTCAAGAAGTTCCCCGACATACCCGTCTCCACTCGAGAGGAAGTACGAGTGTCCCCGCCTCGTCCAGAGGATCCCATTTACACCTCCTAGTTCGAGAGAAGGGATCCTTTCCCTGCGTGTTCGGTAAAAAATTCTCGGTGCTTCCGTCGCAGCTCAAGAGGGAGGCGCTCTCCCAGGAAAGGCGAGAGGAACTCCAGGGTCGTGCACCATTCCCAGAGACCCCCAGATGTCTCAGTCCATTCCAGGGAAACCTGTTTCCCGCACTGGCCTCGACTTTCATGCGAGGAACGACTCACACTACGGTGGCACGTGGTACAAAACCTGTGGGAAGCCTCGTGGGAAAGCCTCGAGGATAGCCACAGATCCCTTGATCCACGGGAAGGGAAGGCGTGAATCTGCTGCTTCCGCTCGGGAGGAAAGCGCACGTGCATGCCCCCACTCGAGACGACGAAAGACTCCGCTGGGGAGACTCCAGAAGTAGCCAGATCCATGTCAGCACTGGAGAGGAGTCCTCAGGTTCCGGCACCGACTCCACACAAGGACTTAGGCCCGGCATCGACGGGAGTGGAGTCCGAGAGGACCCCGAGCAACTCGCATGGATACTGGCCTTTCCTGAGGCCACCAGAGCGGGTCCCTGAGGTCCCCATCGTAAGTCGAGAGCACCTGCCGCAACTAGAGAAATCCAGGTGGTTTTCCCCTGAGGCGAGATGAGGCCCATTTCTGCTGAGGTGTCTCAAGGCTAATCACACCTAACCTGTGTAACTTCAAAGGTTGATTCACACCCTTGCTGCAACTCAAGAAGTTCACCGACATACCCGTCTCTACTTGAGAGGAAGCACGAGAGTACCGCTCACTTCCAGAGGAACCCGTTTTCCGCCTCCTAGCTCGAGAGGAGGGATCATTTCCTTTCGTGGTCGGGAAAGAATACCCAGCGTTCCCGTCGCTTCTCAAGAGGAGGCGCTCTCCACAGGAAAGGCGAGAGGAACTCCAGGGTGTTGCCACCATTCCCAGAGTCCCCCAGATGTCTCAGTCCATTCCAGGGAAACCTGTTTTCCTGCACTGCCTCGACTTTCAGCCAAGGATAGACTCACACCACGGTGGCACGTGGGACAGCCCTGTGGGAAAGTCTCGTGGGAAAGCCTTATGGAAAGCCTCATGAGGAAGCCTCGAGGGAAAGCCACTGATCCCTTGATCCATGCGAAGGGAAGCGTGACACTGCTGCTACAGCTCGGAGGAAAGCGCACGTGCATGCCCCACTCGAGCGAGGTCTGACGCCCCTGGGGAGACTCCAGAAGTCCCGAAGATCCATGTCGGCACTGGAGAGGAATCCTCAGGTTCCGGCACTGACTCCACACAAGGTCTTGCCCCGCATGGACGGAGAGGAATCCCGAGAAGCCCACGAGCAACTTGCATGAGGACTGGCCTTTCATGAGGCCACCAGAGCATGTCTCTGAGGTCCAAGTCGTAAGTCGAGAGTTCCAGCTGCAACTCGAGAAAATCCAGGAGGTTTCCCCTCCAGGCGAGATGAGGCCATTTCCGCTGAGGGCGTCTCGAGGCTAATCAATTCTAACATCTGGAACGTCCAAAGGGTCCTTCACACCCTTGCTGCAACTCAAGAAGTTCCCCGACATAACCGTCTCCACTTGAGAGGAAGCACAAGAGTCCCGGCCACATCCAGAAGAGCCCCGTTTCCGTATCATAACTCGAAAAGGTGGGATCCTTTCCCTGCGTGGTCGGGAAAGAATTCCCGGCGTTCCCGTCGTATCTCAAGAGGAGGCGCTCTCCACAGGAAAGGCGAGAGGAACTCCAGGGTCGTGCCACCATTCCCAGAGTCAACTAAATGTCTCCGTCCATTCCAAGGAAACCTGTTTTCCCTGCACTGCCTGGACTTTCAAGCTGAGGATCGACTCACACCACGGTGGCACGTGGGACAACCCTGTGGGAAAGCCTCGTGGGAAAGCCTCGAGAGGCAAGGCACAGATCCCTTGATCCACGCGAAGGGAAGCGTGACACTGCTGCTACAGCTCGGGAGGAAAGCGCACGTGCATGCCCACACTCGAGACGAGGACTGACTCCCCAGGGGAGACTCCAGAATTACCCCAAGATCCATGTCAGCACTGGAGAGGAATCCTCAGGTTCCAACACCCCCTCCACACAAGATCTTAGGCCCCAGCATCGACGGGAGAGGAATCCCGAGAGGCCCCCGAGCAACTCGCATGGGGACTGGCCTTTCCTGAGGCCACCAGAGGCGGGTCCCTGAGGTCCCCGTCGTAAGTCGAGAGCCCCTGCCGAAACTCGAGAAAATCCAGGAGGTTCTCCCCTCCAGGCGAGATGAGGCCCATTTCCGCTGAGGCTTCTCGAGGCTAATCACACCTAACCTCTGAAACTTCCAAACGGTCCTTCACACCCTTGCTGCAACTCTAGAAGTTCCCCGACATACCCGTCTCCACTGGAGAGGAAGCAGGAGAGTCCAGCCCACATCCAGAGGAGCCCCGTTTCCGGCCTCCTAGCTCGAGAGGAGGGATCCTTTCCCTGCCTGGTCTGTAAAGAATTCCTGGCGTTCCCGTCGCATCTCAAGATGAGGTGCTCTACACAGGAAAGGCGAGAGGAACTCCAGGGACGTGCCACCATTCCCAGAGTCCCCCAGATGTCTCCGTCCATTCCAGGGACACCTGTTTTCCCTGCACTGCCTCGACTTTCAAGCCGAGGATCGACTCACTGCGCGGTGACACGTGGGACAGCCCTGTGGGAAAGCCTCTAGGGAAAGCCACAGATCCCTTGATCCACTCGACGGGAAGCGTGACACGGCTCTAGAGCTGGGGAGGAAAGCGCACGTGCATGCCCCCACTCGAGACGTGGACTGACTCCCCTGGGGAGACTCCAGAAGTACCCCAAGATCCATGCCAGCCCTGGAGAGGAATCCTCAGGTTCCGCAAACGACTCCACACAAGGTCTTAGGCCCCCGGCATCGACGGGAGAGGAATCCCGATAGGCCCCCGAGCAACTGTCATGGGGACTGTCCTTTCCTGAGGCCACCAGAGCGTGTCCCTGAGGTCCCCGTTGTAAGTCGAGAGCACCTGCCGCCAACTCGAGAAAATCCAGGAGGTTTCTCCCTTCCAGGCGAGATGAGGCCCATTTCCGCTGAGGCTTCTCCGAGGCTAATCACATCTAACCTCTGAAACTTCCAAAGGGTGATTCACACCCTTGCTGCAACTCAAGAAGTTCCCCGACATAACCCGACTCCACTCGAGAGGAAGCACAAGAGTCCCGACAACATCAGAGGAGCTCCCTTTCCGCCTCCTAACTCGAGAGGAGGGATCCTTTCCCTGCTTGTCTGGAAAGAATTCCTGGCATTCCCGTCGCATCTCAAGATGAGGTGCTCTCCACAGGAAAGGCGACAGGAACTCCAGGGTCGAGCCACCATACCCAGAGTCACCCAGATGTCTCAGTCCATTCCAGGGAAACCTGTTTCCCCTGCACTGCCTCGACTTTCAAGCCGAGGATAGACTCACACCACGGTGGCACGTGGGACAGCCCTGTGGGAAAGTCTCGTGGGAAAGCCTTATGGGAAAGCCTCATGAGGAAGCCTCGAGGGAAAGCCACTGATCCCTTGATCCATGCGAAGGGAAGCGTGACACTGCTGCTACAGCTCGGGAGGAAAGCGCACGTGCATGCCCCCACTCGAGCCGAGGTCTGACGCCCCTGGGGAGACTCCAGAAGTCCCCGAAGATCCATGTCGGCACTGGAGAGGAATCCTCAGGTTCCGGCACTGACTCCACACAAGGTCTTGCCCCGGCATGGACGGGAGAGGAATCCCGAGAAGCCCACGAGCAACTTGCATGAGGCTGGCCTTTCATGAGGCCACCAGAGCATATCTCTGAGGTCCAAGTCGTAAGTCGAGGGCTCCAGCTGCAACTCGAGAAAATCCAGGACGTTCTCCCCTCCAGGCGAGATGTGGCCCATATCCGATGAGGCATCTCGAGGCTAATCAACAAGCGTCTGGAACTAACAAAGGGGCCCTCAAAACCTAGTTGCAACTCAAGAAGTTGCCCGAAATACCCCTCTCCACTCGAGAGGAAGCACGAGAGTCTTGCCCACACCCAGAGGAGCCCGTTTCCGCCTCATAGCTCGAGAGGAAGGATCCTTTCCTGCGTTATCCGGAAAGAATTCCCGGCATTCCCCTCGCATCTCAAGAGGAGGCGCAACCACAGGAAAGGCGAGAGGAACTCCAGGGTCGTGCCACCATTCCCAGATCCCCCAGATGTCTCAGTCCATTCCAGGGAAACCTGTTTTCCCTACACTGCCTCGACTTTCAAGCCGAGCATCGACTCACTGCTTGGTGGCACGTGGAACAGCCCTGTGTGAAAGCCTCGTGGGAAAGCCTCGAGGGAAAGCCACAGATCCCTTGATCCACGCGAAGGGAAGCGTGACACTGCTGCTACAGCTCGGGAGGAAAGCGCACGTGCATGCCCCCACTCGAGACGAGGACTGACTGCCCTGGGTAGATTCCAGAAGTACCCCAGACCCATGTCGGCAGTGCAGAGGATTCCTCAGGTTCCGCACCGATTCCACACAAGGTCTTAGGCCCCGGCATCGACGGGAGAGGAATCCCGAGAGGCCCGAGAAACTAGCATGGGGACTGGCCTTTCCTGAGGCCAGCAGAGCGGGTCCCTGAGATCCCCGTCGTAACTCGAGAGCACTGCTGCAACTCGAGAAAATCCAGGAGGTTCTCCCCTCCAGGCGAGATGAGGCCCATTTCTGCTGAGGCGTGTCGAGGCTAATCACAACTAACCTCTGGAACATCCAAAGGTCCTTCACACCCCTTGCTGCAACTCAAGAAGTTCCCCGACATACCCGTCTCCACTCGAGAGGAAGCACGAGAGTTCTGCCCACATCCAGAGGAGCCCCGTTTCCGCCTCCTAGCTCGAGAGGAGGGTTCCTTTTCCCTGCGTGGTCAGGAAAGAATTCCCGGCGTTCCCTGTCGCATCTCAAGAGGAGGCGCTCTGCCAGGAAAGGCGAGAGGAA
>NW_017190584.1:0-11218 GCF_001704415.2 Capra hircus | reverse complement strand
AACGGAGCCTTCAGGCTGGTGCCAGAAGCACAAGAGGGCTGGATGTTGTGTCCTTGAATGAACACGGTGGTCTCATGGGTATAAATCATGATAGAGGCGCGACGCCTCAGCTTACACCCCATTGCTGAAAAACTGATGGGGGACTGGGGAATCACTAGCGCCTGTGACTTCAGAACCCCAGACTCAGATGCCGTTCTCAGATGTTCTCCGTGACCTCCAGACAAAGCTCACTTCAGAGGCCACTGATATTCATAGATGGCGCACAATAAATCAACAGAACTCATACAATCTAACTCCTCAAAGGAGGGCTGATATGAAATATTTCTGTGTTATATAGACATGTTGACATTGCCTTTAGGGTTGCTTCTAAATTAACATTATTAAATTCTCCCAATTCTCCTGCTGGAGCTTGTCTTGCTTCAAATTTTGGAGTCCACGTGCCTAGCGGGGCTTTTTCCTCACGTTACTGCTCAAGGGGCCAAACATTCTGTCCGTTGGCTGTATTGATTGTAAAGTTGTGGGCCTCCAACTGAATACTGCTGTGCTAGCATTCTTAGTTTGCTCTGACCCCAGAGAGAACTCACGTGGCTATGCCAGCCGAGCTGGTGAGAAATCAACACAGGGTTAGAAAGGTAAGTCTAAACAAATGCAGTGTTTGCGCCAGAGTGGTATCTCCAAGCTTGTCATGCAACGGCTTACTTCCTCCAAAGGAGGCCCCCAGACCTACTCGAGATCTTCAAGAGTAGTCCTACCCGTTGCCCGTATCTCAGAGGCAATTTTTGCCTCTTGCTCTATCAGGAAGATCTCATGTTTAAAGGTGCGGAACAAGAATACACACTTTATGGCTGACGGTTGCTGCCATTTCTTTGGCTTGCCCTCATAGAACACATCATGTTTGACAGTTTTATCTCTCCCCCACTGCACATCGTAAAGAGCTCTGCAGACGAATGTCTCTCGCGACCTCTCCTCTGTCCCCGATCCTTGAACCAGTATGGTGTCTATGCAAACAACGAGACCCCAAGGCACTGAGCAGAGGACTATGCAATTGCAGAGGATTAGAAGACGTGCTGGGCAAGTCAGCTGGTGCACCTACTCTCCATGCGATTCTCTCGGAAACAGGCACCACCTGAGCTGGACAATAAGACAATCCCAGCGCGCGCCCCCCGGAGACAGACCGGCGGGGGACCGGCGGCAGAGCTAATGGGTGTTATTAGTCCAGGCACGACAGACGACCCACCGGCCAGTTCTCCAGAGTGTCCGAGCCTCCTATCGCTTTCCTGATAGAAAATGGAGAAAGGGGAGAGCCCACTGAGATGCGACGCGAAATCGCGAATTCTTTCTGACGCGACCACGCAGGGGACTCAAAGGGATCATCCCCTCGAGCAGAAGTAAGTGAGGAGAAACAGAAGGCCCTCCGTGGATATATGGGACAGGAAGATTATCAGCTTGCTTAGAATTCCATACTCGAGCTCGGAGGGACAGGCTATGTCGTCGCGGAACTTCATTATAGTTGCCAGGCTGGAAGGCACAACGGGAGAAACATGTGAAAGGACCCTTTGGAGAGTTTCAGAGATTATGTAATTTTGAGCCTCGAGCAGCAATCAGTGAGAATCGAACACGGGAGCACGTCATTCCTCGCCTTGGAGCGCCCGAGAACCTCGGATTTTCTCAGAGGTTGCGGCAAAGGTGCGCTCTCAACTTACGATGAGTGGACTCCCTCAGGGCTAACCAGCTCGTGGTGGCTCAGGAATTTAACGCATGCTCCTCCTATTTCCGAGATTGCTCGGTTGAGCCCTCATCGGTGGATCCTCAGTCTGTCCCGTCGGATTTGCCTGCGAGACGCACCCATAAGGATCAGATCTTGTGTGGAGTCGGTGCCGGAACCTGAGGATTCTCTCCAGTGCTGACATGGATCTTGGGGTACTTCTGGAGTCTCCCCAGGGGAGTCAGTCCTCGTCTCGAGTGGGGCATGCACGTGCACTTTCCTACCGAGCTGTAGCAGCAGTGTCGCGCTTCCCTTCGTGTGGATCAAAGGATCTGTGGCTTTCCATCAAGGCTTTCCCACGAGGCTTTCCACAGTGCTGTCCCACGTGCCACCGTGGTTTGAGTCCAACCCCGGCCAGAAAGTCGAGACAGTGCAGGGAAAACAGGTTTCCCTGGAATGGACTGAGACATCTGGGGGACTCTGGAATGGTGGCACATCCCTGGAGTTCCTCTCAACATTCCTGTGGAGAGCGCCTCCTCTTGAGATGCGAAGGGAACGCCGGAATTCTTTCCCGACCACGCAGGGAAAGGATCCCTACTCTCGAGCTAGGAGGCGGAAACGGGTCTCTGCTGGATGTGGGCGGGAATCTCGTGCTTCCTCTCCGAGCGGAGACCGGTTTGTCGAGGAACTTCTTGAGTTGCAGTAAAGGAGTGAATGACCCTTTGGAAGTTCCAGATGTTAGATGTGATTAGCCTCCAGACGCCTCAGTGGAAATGGGCCTCATCTCGCCTGGAGGGGAGAACCTTCTGGATTTTCTCGAGTTGCGGCAGGTGCTCTCGACTTACGACTGGGACCTCAGGGACCCGCTCTGGTGGGCCTCAGGAAAGGCCAGTCCCCATGCGAGATGCTCGGGGGCCTCTCGGGATTCCTCTCCCGTCGAAGCCGGAGCCTAAGACCTTGTGTGGAATCGGTGCCGGAACCTGAGTATTCCTCTCCAGTGCTGACATGGATCTTGGGGTACTTCTGGAGTCTCCCCAGGGGAGTCAGTCCTCGTCTCGAGTGGGGGCATGCAGGTGCGCTTTCCTCCCGAGCTGTAACAGCAGTGTCGCGCTTCCCTTGGCGTGGATAAAGGGATCTGGGGCTTTCCCTCGAGGCTTTCCCACGAGGTTTTCCCACCGAGGCTTTCCCACAGGGCTGTCCCACGTGCCACCTTTGGTGTGCGTCGATCCTCGACTTGAAAGTCGAGGCAGTGCAGGGAAAACAGTTTCCCTGGAATGGACTGAGACTTCTGCAGGAGTCTGGGAATATTGACATGACACTGGGAGTTCGTCTCGACTTTCCTGGTGAGAGCGCCTCCTCTTGAGATGCGAGCGGAACGCCGGGGAATTTTTTTTCCGACCACGCAGGGAAAGGATCCCTCCTCTCGAGCTAGGAGGCGGAAACGGGTCTCCGCTGGATGTGGGCGGGACTCTCGTTCTTCCTCTCGAGTGGAGACCGGTTTTTCGAGGAACTTCTTGAGTTGCAGTAAGGGTGTGAAGGACCCTTTGGAAGTTCCAGAGTTTAGATGTGATTAGCCTCAGGACGCCTCAGCGGAAATGGGCCTCATCTCGCCTGGAGGGCAGAACCTCCTGGATTTTCTCGAGTTGCGGCAGGTGCTCTCGACTTACGACGGGAACCTCAGGGACCCGCTGTGGTGGCGTCAGGAAAGGCCAGTCCCCATGCGAGTTGCTCGAGGCCCTCTCAGGATTCCTCTCCGGTCGATGCCGGGGCCTAAGACCTCGTGTGGAGTCGGTGCCGGAACCTGAGGATTCCTCTCCAGTGCTGACATGGATCTTGGGGTACTTCTGGAGTCTCCCCAGGGGAGTCAGTCCTCGTCTCGAGTGGGGGCATGCACGTGCGCTTTCCTCCCGAGCTGTAGCAGCAGTGTCACACTTCCCTTTGCGTGGATCAAGGGATATGTGGCTTTTCCTCGAGGCTTTCCCACGAGGCTTTCCCACGAGGCTTTCACATAGGGCTGTCCCACGTGCCACCGTGGTGTGAGTGGATCCTCGGCTTGAAAGTCGAGGCAGTGCAGGGAAAACAGGTTTCCCTGGAATGGACTGAGAAATCTCTGGCACTCAGGGAATGGTGTCACGACCCTGGAGATACCCTCGTGTTTCCTGTGGAGACCGGCTCCTCTTGAGATGCGACCGGAACGCCGGGAATTCTTTCCCGACAACGCAGGGAAAGGATTCCACCTCTCGATCTATCAGGCGGAAACGGGGCTTCTCTGGATTTGGGCAGGACTCTCGTGCTTCCTCTCGAGTGGAGAGGGGTACGTCGGGGAACTTCTTGAGTTGCAGCAAGGGTGTGAAGGACCCTTTGGAAGTTCCAGAGGCCAGGTTGATTAGCCTCGAGACGCCTCCGCGGAAATGGGCTTCATCTCGCCTGGAGGGGAGAACCTCCTGGATTTTCTAGAGTTGCCACAGGTGCTCTCGACTTAAGACGAGGACCTCAGGGACCTGCTCTGGTGGCCTCAGGAAAGGCCATTCCCCATGCGAGTTGCTCGGGGCCTCTCGGGATTCCTCTCCTGTCGATGCCGGGGCCTAAGACCTTGTGTGGAGTCGGTGCCGGAACCTGAGGATTCCTCTCCAGTCCTGACATGGACCTTGGGGTACGTCCTGAGTCTCTCCTGGGGAGTCAGTCCTCGTCTCGAGTGGGGGCATGCACGTGCGCTTTCCTCCCCAGCTATAGCAGCAGTGTCATGCTTCCCTTCGCGTGGATCAAGGGATCTGAGGCTTTCCCACGAGGCTTTCCCTCGAGTCTTTCCCACAAGGCTGTCCCACGTGCCACCGTGGTGAGAGTCGATCCTCGGCTTGAAAGTCGAGGCAGTGCAGGGAAAAAAGTTTTCCCTGAATTGGACTGAGACATCTGAGGGACTCTGGGAATGGTGGCACGACCGTGGTGTTCCTCTCGCCTTTCCTGTGGAGAGCGCCTCCACTTGAGATGCGACGGAAATGCCGGGATTTCTTTCCCGACCACGCAGGGGAAGGATCCCTCCTCTCGAGCTAGGTGGCGGAAACGGGGCTCCTCTGGATGAGGGCGGGACTCTCGTGATTCCTCTCGAGTGGAGACGGGTATGTCGGGGAACTTCTTGAGTTGCAGCAAGGGTGTGAAAGACCCTTTGTAAGTTCCAGACGATAGGTTTGATTAGCCTCGAGATGGCTCAGGGGAAATGGGCCTCATCTCGCCTGGAGGGGAGAACCTCCTGGATTTTCTCGAGTTGTGGCAGGTGCTCTCGACTTACGACGGGGACCTCACGGACCCGCTCCGGTGGCCTCAGGAAAGGCCAGTCATCATGCGTGTTGCTCGGGGGCCTCTCGGGATTCCTCTCCCGTCGATGCCGGGGCCTAAGACCTTGTGTGGAGTAGGTGCTGGAACCTGAGGATTACTCTCCAGTGCTGACATGGATCTTGGGGTACGGCTGGAGTCGCCCCAGGGGAGTCAGTCCTCGTCTCAAGTGGGGGCATGCACGTGCGCTTTCCTCCCGAGATGTAGCAGCAGTGTCATGCTTCCCTTCGCGTGGATCAAGGGATCTGCAAATTTCCCTCGAGGCTTTCCCACGAGGCTTTCCCTCGAGGCTTTCCGACAGGGCTGTCCCACGTGCCACCTTGGTGTGAGTCGATCCTCGGCTTGTAAGTCGAGGCAGTGCAGGGAAAACAGGTTTCCCTGGAATGGACTGAGACATCTGGGGGACTCTGGGAATGGTGGCACGACCCTGGAGTTCCTCTCGCCTTTCCTGTGGAGAGCGCCTGCCGGAAGCCTTTGTGAGGAATCCCGCCCGTGACAAGGTCATGAGGAAGGAAGCTGACATACGCAAGGCGTGCTCAGACTTCAGGGGCCCCCTCTGGAAATTCCTAAGCATGTACCCCAACAAAAATCTGCCGGCTTTTGTGCTCTGCTTTTCCACTCTTCTGACATTTTCTGGAAAAAAGTCAATTCAGGGCTTTAGTCTTCTGCATTTGAAAGAGTGTTTCAATCCAAAAAACCCCTCCGATGGCTTTCTAGCCTGCCTGCAGGACTCTGCAAGTGTGTTTGTTTGAGGCCTCCTGACCGCAGGAGGCACAGGAAGCTTAAAACATCCTAGGAATGTAGGCGCTTCCGAGGAGTCAAAATCTTTAGAATAGGACTGATTATAAGTATCATTTGTTGAGTCAATGTTTGCTGCCAAATTTTCATATCCTTTATTTTTAGATATAGTTGGTATATAGAAAAACAAGTAGTAGACCTAGTATTAGCAACATTAGATCCTCGAGTTAAGTACCTTCTTTGTTATATCCCACTGCACCTTTGTTCTATCGCACTGCACCTTTGTTCTATAGAGATGTAACTTTAATGCTTTAAGGAGATGCAGATTAAAAAAAACACTTCAGGGGAAACAAAATTAACATTCATTAAGGAAGAGAGCTAAAAAGTGTTAACAAGCCTCTTGGCCAGAAGATAATGTAAATCACCAGAGACCTTTTGTATACAAAATGATGTATAGAAAGAGTCTGCGCTGCGAACGCTACATAATTCTGTGTTACCCATTGATCTCCATGTTTTATCAAAAGTATAAAAGGCCTTCTGAACAATAAAGGATTGGACCAGTTTCTCGAACTAGTCTCTCGGCCTAGTTTCTTGGGACTCTGGATCCCCCCATGTCTCTCTTTCTCTCTTCTTCTCTCCCCTTCCCTCTCTCTGCCCTTTACTTTAACTTCAGGTTGAATCTCCATCTGGGGCGCGGAGGCTCGCCAGGTCTACTTACTTGCCCCGGCTGTTAAGACCCGCACGAAAGGGAGCTTAAGGCGAGGCACCCTTAGATATTCAAGCGGGCGCCGGTGGCCCAACGTAGATGGTGCAAATTCCTTGTCTGGAATTTTAATGGCCTTCCGGGAAAACCAAGCTATTCAGCCCTCTTCCTCCACTTAATCTTCTTATTACACTATAGTTTCTTAACCTAATCTTACATTAATAAACAAACAAGTCTTTCCACGCCAACCCCGTCCAGCCTTCGAATTCCCTGGATCCACCGGGGCTGGACCCTGGCAAGCGCCTCCACTTGAGATGCGACGGGAACACGGGGAATTCTTTCCCCACCACGCAGGAAAAGGATCCCTCCTCTCGAGCTAGGAGGCGGAAACGGGGCTCCTCTGGATGTGGGCGGGACTCTCGTGCTTCCTCTCGAGTTGAGACGGGTATGTCAGAGAACTTCTTGAGTTGCAGCAAGGGTGTGAAGGACCCTTTGGAAGTTCCAGATGTTAGATGTGATTAGCCTCGAGACGCCTCAGCGGAAATAGGCCTCATTTCGCCTGGAGGGGAGAACCTCCTGGATTTTCTCGAGTTGCGGCAGGTGCTCTCGACTTACGACGGGGACCTCAGGGACCCGCTCTGGTGGCCTCAGGAAAGTCCAGTCCCCCATGCGAGTTACTCGGGGGCCTCTCGGGATTCCTCTCCCATCCGATGCCGGGGCCCTAGATCTTGTGTGGAATCGGTGCCGTAACCTGAGCATTCCTCTCCAGTGCTGACATGGATCTTGGGGTACTTCTGGAGCCTCCCCAGGGGAGTCAGTCCTCGTCTCGAGTGGGGGCATGCAGGTGCTCTTTCCTCCCGAGCTGTGGCAGCAGTGTCTCGCTTCCCTTCGCCTGGATCAAGGCATCAGGGGCTTTCCCTTGAGGCTTTCCCACAGGACTGTCCCACGTGCCACCGTGGTGTGAGTCGATCCTCGGCTTGAAAGTCGAGGCAGTGCAGGGAAAACAGGTTTCCCTGGAATGGACTGAGACATCTGGAGGACTCTGGAATGGTGGCACGACCCTGGAGTTCCTCTCGCCTTTCGTGTGGAGAGTGCCTCTCTTGAGATGCAACAGGAACGCCGGGAATTCTTTCCCGAACACGCAGGGAAAGGAACCTGTCTCTCGAGCACTAAGGCGGAAACGGGGCTCCTCTGGATGTGGGCGGGACTCTCGTGCTTCCTCTCGAGTCGAGACGGGTATGTCGGGGAACTTCTTGAGTTGCAGAAAGGGTGTGAAGGACCCTTTGGAAGTTCCAGATGTTAGGTGTGATTAGCCTCGAGACGCCTCAGCGGAAATGGGCCTCATCTCGCCTGGAGGGGAGAACCTCCTGGATTTTCTCGAGTTGCGGCAGGTGCTCTCCACTTACGACGGGGACCTCAGGGACCTGCTCTGGTGGCCTCAGGAAAGGCCAATCCCCATGCGAGTTGCTCAGGGGCCTCTCGGGATTCCTCTCCCGTCGATGCCGGGGGCGTAAGACCATGTGTGGGGTTGGTGTCAGAACCTGAGGATTCCTCTCCAGTGCTGACATGGATCTTGGGGTACTTCTGGAGTCTCCCCAGGGGACTCAGTCCTCGTCTCGAGTGAGGGCGTGCACGTGTTCTTTCCTCCCGAGCTGTAGCAGCAGTGTCATGCTTCCCTTCCCGTGGATCAAGGCATCAGGTGCTTTCCCTCGAGGCTTTCCCACGAGGCTTTCCCACGAGGCTTTCCCACAGGATTGTCCCACGTGCCACCGTGGTGTGAGTCGATCCACGGCTTGAAAGTCGAGGCAGTCTAGGGAAAACAGGTTTCCCTGGAATGGACTGAGACATCTGGGGACTCTGCGAATGTGGCACGACCCTGGAGTTCCTCACGCCTTTCCTGTGGAGAGTGCCTCCTCTTGAGAGGCGACAGGAAAGCCGGGAATTCTTTCCCGAACACGCAGGGAAAGGAACCCGTCTCTCGAGCAAGGAGGCGAAACGGGTCTCCTCTGGATGTGGGCGGGACTCTCGTGCTTCATCCTGAGTGGAGTCGGGTATGCCGGGAACTTCTTGAGTTGTAGCAAGGGTGTGAAGGACCCTTTGGAAGTTCCAGAAGTTAGGTGTGATTAGCCTCTAGACGCCTCAGCGGAAATGGGCCTCATCTCGCCTGGAGGGGAGAACCTCCTGGATTTTCTCGAGTTGCGGCAGGTGCTCTCGACTTACGACGGGAACCTCAGGGACAGGCTCTGGTGGCCTCGGGACAGGCCAGTCACCATGCGAGTTGCTCGGGAGCCTCTCGGATTCCTCTCCCGTCGATGCCGGGGCCTAAGACCTCGTGTGGAGTCGGTGCCGGAACCTGAGGATTCCTCTCCAGTTCTGACATGGATCTTGGGGTACTTCTGGAGTCTCCCCAGGGGAGTCAGTCCTCGTCTCGAGTGGGGCATGCAAGTGCGCTTTCCTCAAGAGCTGTAGCAGCAGTGTCACGCTTCCCTTCACGTGCATCAAGTGATATGTGGCTTTCCCTCGAGGCTATCCCAGGAGGCTTTCCCATGAGGCTTTCCCACAGGGCTGTCCCACGTGCCACCGTTGAGTGAGTCGATCCTCGGCTTGAAAATCGACGCAGTGCAGGGAAAACAGGTTTCCCTGTAATGGACTGAGATATCTGGGGGATTCTGGGAATGGTGGCACGACCCTGGAGTTCCTCTCGCCTTTCCTGTGGAGAGCGCCTCCTCTTGAGATTCGACGGGAACACCGGGAATTCTTTCCCGACCACGCAGGGAAAGGATCCCTCCTCTCGAGCAAGGAGGCAGAAACGGGGCTCCTCTGGATGTGCCCGGGACTCTCGTGTTCCTTTCGAGTGGAGACGGGTATGTCGGGGAACTTCTTGAGTTGCAGCAAGGGTGTGAAGGACCCTTTGGAAGTTCCAGATGTTAGATGTGTTTAGCCTCAAGACGCCTCAGCGGAAATGGGCGTCATCTCGCCTGGAGGGGAGAACCTCCTGGATTTTTTCGAGTTGCGGCAGCTGCTCTCGACGTACGACGGGGACCTCAGGGACCCGCTCTGGTGGCCTCAGGAAAGGCCAGTCCCCATGCGAGTTGCTCGGGGCCTCTCGGGATTCCTCTCCCCTCAATGCCGGGGCGTAAGACCTTGTGAGGAGTCGGTTCCGGAACCTGAGGATTCCTCTCCAGTGCCCACATGGATCTTGGGGTACTTCTGGAGTCTCCCCAGGGGAGTCAGTCCTCGTCTCGATTGGGGGCATGCACGAGCGCTTTCCCTCCGAGCAGTAGCAGCAGTGTCACGCTTCCCTTCGCGTGGATCAAGGGATCTGTGGCTTTCCCACGAGGCTTTCCCACAGGGCTGTCCACGTGCCACCGTGGTGTGAGTGGATCCTCGGCTTGAAAGTCGAGGCAGTGCAGGGAAAACAGGTTTCCCCTGGAATGGACTGAGATATCTGGGGGACTCTGGGAATGGTGGCACGACCCTGGAGTTCCTCTCGCCTTTCCTGTGGAGAGCGCCTCCTATTGAGATGCGACGGAACGCGGCGGAATTCTTTCCCAACCACGCAGGGAAAGGATCCCTCCTCTGGAGCTAGGAGGCGAAAACGGGTCTCCTCTGGATGTGGGCAGGACTCTCGTGCTTCCTCGAGTGGAGACGGGAATGTCGAGGAACTTCATGAGTTGCAGCAAGGGTGTGAAGGACCCTTTGGAAGTTCCAGAGTTAGATGTGATTAGCCTCCAGATGCCTCAGCGGAAATGGGCCTCATCTTGCCTCTAGGGTAGAACCTCCTGCATTTTCTCGAGTTGCGGCAGGTGCTCTCGACTTACGACAGGGACCTCAGGGACCCGCTCTGGTGGCCTCAAGAAAGGCCAGTCCCCATGCGAGTTGCTCGGGGCCTCTCGGGATTCCTCTCCCGTCGATGCCGGAGCCTAAGACCTTGCTTGGTCGGTGCCGGAACGTGAGGATTCCTCTCCAGTGCTGACATGGATCTTGGGCTACTTCTGGAGTCTCCCCAGGGGAGGCAGTCCTCGTCTCGAGTGGGGGCATGCACGTGCTTTACTCCCGAGCTGTAGCAGCAGTGTCACGCTTCCCTTCGCGTGGATCAAGGGATCTGCGGCTTTCCCTCGAGGCTTTCCCACGAGGCTTTCCCACAGGGCTGTCCCACGTGCCACCGTGATGTGAGTCGATCCTCGGCTTGAAAGTCGAGGCAGTGCAGGGAAAACAGGTTTCCCTGGAATGGACTGAGACATCTGGGGGACTCTGGGAATGGTAGCATGACCCTGGAGTTACTCTCGCCTTTCCTGTGGAGAGCGCCCTCCGCTTGAGATGCGACGGGAACGCCGGGAATTCTTTCCCGACCACGCAGCGAAAGGATCCCACCTCTGGAGCTAGGAGGCGGAAACGGGGCTCCTCTGGATGTGGCGGGACTCTCGTGCTTCCTCTCGAGTTGAGACGGGTATGTCAGAGAACTTCTTGAGTTGCAGCAAGGGTGTTGAAGGACCTTTGGAAGTTCCAGATGTTAGATGTGTGATTAGCCTCGAGACGCCCTCAGCGGAAATAGGCCTCATTTCGCCTGGAGGGGAGAACCTCCTGGATTTTTCTCGAGTTGCGGCAGGTGCTCTCGACTTACGACGGGGACCTCAGGGACCCGCTCTGGTGGCCTCAGGAAAGTCCAGTCCCCATGCGAGGTTACTCGGGGGCCTCTCGGGATTCCTCTCCCATCGATGCCGGGGCCCTAGATCTTGTGT
>NW_017190583.1:0-11220 GCF_001704415.2 Capra hircus | reverse complement strand
TGTCGAGTGGAGACGGGTATGTCGGGGAACTTCTTGAGTTGGCAGTAAGGGTGTGAAGGACCCTTTGGAAGTTCAAGAGGTTCGGTGAATATCCTGGAGACGCCTCAGCAGAAATGGGCCTCATCTCGCCTGGAGGGGAGAACCTCCTGGATTTTCTCGAGTTGCGGCAAGTGCTCTCGACGTACGACGGGGACCTCAGGGACCCGCTCTGGTGGCCTCAGGAAAAGGCCAGTCCCCATGCTAGTTGCTCTGGGCCTCTTGGGATGCCTGTCCCGTCAATATCGGTGCCTAAGGCCTTGTGTGGAGTCGGTGCCAGAACCTGATGTTTCCTCTCCAGTGCTGACATGGATCTTGGGGTACTTCTGGAGTCTCCCCAGGGCAGTCAATCCTCGTCTCGAGGGGGGGCATGCACGTGCGCTTTCCTTCCGAGCTGTAGTAGCAGTGTCACGCTTCCCTTCACATGCAACAAGGGATCTGTGGCATTCCCTCGAGGATTTCCCACGAGGCTTTCCCACGAGGCTTTCCACAGGGCTGTCCCACGTGCCACCGTGCTGTGAGTCAATCCTCGGCTTGAAAGTCGAGGCAGTGCAGGGAAACAGTTTTCCCTGGAATGGACTGAGACATCTGGGGGACTCTGGGAATGGGCCTGATCCTGGAGTTCTTCTCGCCCTTTCCTGTGGAGAGCGTCTCCTCTTGAGATGCGACGGGAACGCTAGGAATTCTTTCCCGCCCACGCAGGGAAAGGATCCCTCCTCTCGAGCGAGCAGGCGGAAAACGGGGCCACTCTGGATATGGGCGGGACTCTCGATTCCTCTTGAGTGGAGACGGGTATGTCGGGGAACTTCTTGAGTTGCAGCAAGGGTGTGAAAGACCTTTGGAAGTTCCAGAGTTAAAGTGTGATTACCCCCTAGTTGCCTCAGCGTAAATGGGCCTCATCTCACCTGGAGGGGAGAACCTCCTGGATTTTCTCGAGTTGCGGCAGGTGCTCTCGACTTACGATGGGGACCTCAGGGATCCGCTCTGGTGCCCTCAGGAAAGGCCAGTCCCCATGCGAGTAGCTCGGGGGCCTCTCGGAATCCTCTCCCGTCGATGCTGGGGCCTAACACCTTGTGTGGACTCAGTGCCGGAACCTGAGGATCCCTCTCCAGTGCAGACATGGATCTTAGGGTACTTCTGGAGTCTCCCCAGGGCAGTCAGTCCTCGACTCGAGTGGGGCATGCACGTGCGCTTTCCTCCCGAGCTCTAGCAGCAGTGTCGCGCTTCCCTTCCGTGGATCAAGGGATCTGTGTCTTTCCCTCGAGGCTTTCCCACGAGGCTTTCCCACAGGGCTGTCCACGTGCCACGGTGGTGTGAGTCGATCCTTGGCTTGAAAGTCGAGGCAGTGCAGGGAAAACAGTTTTCCCTGGAATGGACTGAGACATCCAGGGGACTCTGGGAATGGTGGCACGACCCTGGAGTTCCTCTCGCCTTTCCTGTGGAGAGCACCTCCTCTTGAGATGCAACGGGAACGCCGGGAATTCTTTCCCGACCACGATGGGAAAGGATCCCTCCCCTCCAGCTAGGAGGCGGAAACGGGGCTCCTCTGGATGTGGGCGGGACTCTCGTGCTTCCTCTCGAGTGGAGACGGGTATGTCGGGGATCTTCTTGAGTTGCAGCAAGGGTGTGAAGGACCCTTTGTAAGTTCCAGATGTTAGATGTGATTAGCCTCGAGTCGCCTCAGCGGAAATGGGCCTTATCTCGCCTGGAGGGGGAACCTCCTGGATTTTCTCGAGTTGCGGCAGGTGCTCTCGACTTACGACGGGGACCACAGGGACACGATCTGGTGGCCTCAGGAAAGGCCAGTCCCCATGCGAGTTGCTCGGGGTCTCTCGGGATTCCTCTCCCTTCGATGCCGGGGCCTAAGACCTTGTGTGGAGTCGGTCCTGGAACCTGAGGGTTCCTCTCCAGTGCTGATATGGATCTTGGGGTACTTCTGGAGTCTCCCCAGTGGAGTCAGTCCTCGTCTCGAGTGGGGGCATGCACGTGCGCTTTCCTCCCGAGCTGGAGCAGCAGTGTCACTCTTCCCTACGCGTGGATCAAGGGATCTGTGGCTTTCCCTCGAGGCTTTCCCATGAGGCTTTCCCAGGAGCCTTTCCCACAGGGCTGTCCAACGTGCCATCGCGGTGTGAGTCGATCCTCGGCTTGAAAGTCGAGGCAGTGCAGGGAAAACAGGTTTCCCTGGAATGGACTGAGACATCTGGGGGACTCTGGGAATGGAGCCTGATACTGGAGTTCCTCTCGCCTTACCTGTGGAGAGTGCCTACTCTTGAGATGAGACGGGAACGCTAGAAATTCTTTCCAGACCACGCAAGGGAAAGGATCCCTCCTCTCGAGCTAGCAGGCGGAAACGGGGCCACTCTGGATATGGGCGGGAACCTCGGGTTCCTCTTGAGTGGAGACGGGTATGTCGGGGAACTTCTTGAGTTGCAGGCAAGGGTGTGAAGGACCCTTTGGAAGTTCCAGAGTTTAAGTGTGATTACCCCCTTGTTGCCTCAGCGGAAATGGGCCTCATCTCGCCTGGAGGGGAGAACCTCCTGGATTTTCTCGAGTTGCAGCAGGTGCTCTAGATTTACGATGGGGACCTCAGGGACCTGTTCTGTTGGCCTCAGAAAAGGCCAGTCCCCATGCGAGTTGCTCGGGGGCCTCTCGGGATTCCTCTCCCGTCGATGCCAGTACCTAAGACCTTGTGCGGAGACGGTGCCGCAACCTAAGGATTCCTCTCCAGTGCTGACATGGATCTTGGGGTACTTCTGGAGTCTCCCCATGGGAGTCAGTCCTTGTCTCGAGTGGGGGCATGCACGTGCGATTTCCTCCTAAGCTGTATCAGCAGTGTCCCGCTTCCCTTCGCGTGGATCAAGGGATCAGTGGCCTTCCCTCGAGGCTTTCCCACGAGGCTTTCCCACGAAGCTTTCCAACAGGGCTGTCCCACGTGCCACCGTGGTGTGAGTCGATCCTCGGCTTGAAAGTGGAGGCAGTGCAGGAAAAACAGGTTTCCCTGGAATGGACTGAGACATCAGGGGGACTCTGGGAATGGTGGCACGACCCTGGAGTTCCTCTCGCCTTTCCTGTGGAGAGCGCCTCTTCTTGAGATGCAACGGAAGCCTGGAATTCTTTCCCAACCACGCAGGGGAAGGTTCACTCCTCTCGATCTAGGAGGGGGAAACGGGGCTCCCCTGGATGTGGTCGAGACTCTCGTGCTTCCTCTCGAGTGGAGACGGGTATGTCGTGGAACTTGTCGAGGTGAAGTAAGGGTGTGAAGGATCCTTTGGAAGGTCTCGACGTTAGGCGTGATTAGCCTCTAGACGCCTCAGCGGAAATGGGCCTCATCTCGCCTGGAGGGGAGAACCTCCTGGATTTTCTCGAGTTGCGGCCGGAGCTCTCGACTTACGACGGGGACCTCAGGGATCCGCTATGGTGGCCTCAGAAAAGGCCAGTCCCCATGCGAATTGCTCGGGGGCCTCTCCGGATTCCTCTCCCTTCGATGCCGAGGCCTAAGACCTTGTGTGGAGTTGGTGCCGGAACAGGGGGATTCCTCTCCAGTGCTGACATGGATCTTGGGGTACTTCTGGAGTCTCCACCAGGGATTCAGTCCTCGTCTCGTCTTAGGTCATTCACGTGCACTTTCCTCCCGAGCTGTAACAGCAGTGTCATGCTTCCCTTCGCGTGGATGAAGAAATCTGCGGCTTTAACTCGAGGTTTTCGCAGGAGGCTTTCCCACGTGGCTTTCCCACAGGGCTGTCCCACGTGCCACCGTGGTGTGAGTCGATCCTCGGCTTGAAAGTCGAGGCAGTGCAGGGAAAACAGATTTCCCTGAAATGGACTGAGACCTCTGGGGGACTCTGGAAATGGTGGCACAACCCTGGAGTTCCTCTCGCCTTTCCTGTGGAGAGCGACCCCTCTTGAGATGTGATGGGAACGCCGCGAATTCTTTCCCGACCACGCAGGGAAAGGATCCCTCCTCTCGAGCTAGGAGGCCGAAACGGGGCTCCTCTGGATGTGGGCGGGACTCTCGTGCTTCCTCTCGAGTGGAGACGGGTATGTGGGGGAACTTCTTGAGTTGCAGCAAGGGTGTGAAGGACCCATAGGAAGTTCCAAAGGTTAGGTGTGATTAGCCTCGAGATGCCTCAGCGGAAATGGGCCTCATCTCGCCTGGAGGGGAGAACCTCCTGGATTTTCTCGAGTTGCGGCAGGTGCTCTCGACTTACGATGGGGACCTCAGGGACCCGCTCTTGTGGCCTCAGGAAAGGCCAGTCCCCATGCGAGATGCTCGGTGGTCTCTCGGGATTCCTCTCCCGTCGATGCTTGGGCCTAAGACCTTGTGTGGAGTCAGTGCCGGAACCTGAGGATTCCAGTCCAGTGCTGACATGGATCTTGGGGTACTTCTGGAGTCTCCCCAGGGGAGTCAGTCCTCGTCTCGAATGGGCGCATGCACGTGCGCTTTCCTCCCGAGCTGTAGCAGCAGTGTCACGCTTCGCTTCGCGTGGATCAAGGGATCTGTGGCTTTCCCTCCAGTCTATCCCACGAGGCTTTCCCACGAGGCTTTCCCACAGGGCTGTCCCACGTGCCACCGTGGTGTGAGTCGATCCTCGGCTTGGAAGTCGAGGCAGTGCAGGGAAAACAGGTTTCCCTGGAATGGACTGAGACATCTGGGGGACTCTGGGAATGGTGGCACGACCCTGGAGTTCCTCTCGCCTTTTCTGTGGAGAGCGCATCCTCCTGAGATGGGACGGGAATGCCGGGAATTCTTTCCCCACCACGCAGGGAAAGGATTCCTCCTCTCGTCCTATGAGGCGGAAACGGGGGTCCTGTGCATGTGGGCGGGACTCTCGTGCTTCCTCTCGAGTGGAGATGGGTATGTCGGGGAACTTCTTGAGTTGCAGCAAGGGTGTGAGGACCCTTTGGAAGTTCCAGAGGTTAGGTGTGTTTGGCCTCGAAACGCCTCAGCGGAAATGGACCTCATCTCGCCTGGAGGGCAGAACCTCCTGGATTTTCTCGAGTTGCGGCAGGTGCTCTCGACTTACGACCGGGACCTCAGGGACCCGCTCTGGTGGCCTCAGGAAAGGCCAGTCCCCATGCGAGTTGCTCGGGGGCCTCTCGGGATTCCTCTCCCGACGATGCCGGGTCTTAAGACCTTGAGTGGAGTCGGTGCCGGAACCTGAGGATTCCTCTCCAGTGCTGACATGGACCTTGGGGTACTTCTGGAGTCTCCCCAGGGGAGTCAGTCCTCGTCTTGAGTGGGGGCATGCACGTGCGCTTTCCTCCCGAGCTGTAGCAGCAGTGTCACGCTTCCCTTCGCGTGAACCAAGGGATCAGGGGCTTTCTCTCGAGGCTTTCTACGAGGCTTTCCCACGAGGCTTTCCCACAGGGCGGTCCCACGTGGACCGTGGTGTGAGTCGATCCTCGGCTTGAAGGTCGAGCATTGCAGGGAAAACAGTTTTCCCTGGAATGGACTGAGACATCTGGGGGACTCTGGGAATGGTGGCACGACCCTGGAGTTCCTCTCGCCTTTTCTGTGGAGAGCGCATCCTCCTGAGATGGGACGGGATCGCCGGGAATGCTTTCCCCACCACGCAGGGAAAGGATCCCTCCTCTCGAAGTAGGAGGCGGAAACGGGGCTCCTCTGAATGTGGGCGGGACTCTCGTGCTTCCTCTCGAGTGGAGACGGGTATGTCGGGGAACTTCTTGAGTTGCAGCAAGGGTGTGAAGGACCCTTTTGAAGTTCCAAGATTAGGTGTGATTAGCCTCGAGACGCCTCAGCGGAAATGGGCCTCATCTCGCCTGGTGGGGAGAACCTCTTGTATTTTCTCGAGTTGAGGCAGGTGTTCTCAACTTACGACTGGGACCTCAGGGACCCGCTGGGGTGGCCTCAGGAAAGGCCAGTCCCCATGCGAGTTGCTCTGGGGCCTCTCGGGATTCCTCTCCCGTCGATGCCGAGGCCTACGACCTTGTGTGGAGTCAGTGTCGTAACCTGAGGATTCCTCTCCAGTGCTGACATGTATCTTGGGGTACTTCTGGAGTCCACCAAGGGGTGTCAGTCCTCGTCTCGAGTGGGGCCATGTACGTGCGTATTCCTCCCGAGCTGTAGCAGCAGTGTCCCGCTACCCTTCGCATGGATCAAGGGATCTGTGGCTTTCCGTCGAGGCTTCCCACGAGGCTTTCCCACGAGGCTTTCCCACATGGCTGTCCACGTGCCACCGTGGTGTGAGTCGTTCCTCGGCCTTGAAAGTCGAGGCAGTGCAGGGAAAACAGGTTTCCCTGGAATGGACTGAGACATCTGGGGGACTCTGGGAATGGGGCCTGATCCTGGAGTTCCTCGCGCCTTTCCTTTGGAGAGCGCCTCCTCTTGAGATGCGACGGGAACGCTAGTAATTCTTTCCCGACCACGCAGGGAAAGGATCCATCCTCTCAAGCTTGCAGGCGGAATCGGGGCCACTCTGGATATGGGCGGGACTCTCTGATTCCTCTAGAGTGGAGACGGGTATGTCGGGGAACTTCTTGAGTTGCAGCAACGGTGGGAAGGACCTTTGGAAGTTCCAGAGTTTAAGTGTGATTACCCGCTAGTTGCCTCAGTGGAAATGGGCCTCATCTCGCCTGGAGGGGACAACCTCCTGGATTTTCTCGATTTGGGGCAGGTGCTTTCGACTTACGATGGGGACCTAAGGTACCCGCTCTGGTGGGCTCAGGAAAGGCCAATCGCCATGCGAGTTGCTCTGGGGCCTCTCGGGATTCCTCTCCCGTCGATGCCCGGGGCCTAAGACCTTGTGTGGAGTCGGTGCCGGAACCTGAGGATTCCTCTCCAGTGCTGACATGGATCTTGTGGTACTTCTGGAGTCTCCCCAGCGGAGTCAGTCCTCGTCTCGAGTGGGGCCATGCACCTGCGCTTTCCTCCCGAGCTGTAGCAGCAGTGTCACGCTTCCCTTCGCGTGGACCAAGGGATCTGTGCCTTTCCCTCGAGGTTTTCCCAAAGGGCTGTCCCACGTGCCACCTTGGTGTGTGTCGATGTCGATCCTCGGCTTGAAAGTGAAGGCAGTGCAGGAAAAACAGGTTTCCCTGGAATGGACTGAGACATCTTGGGGACTCTGGGAATGGTGGCACGACCCTGGAGTTCCTCTCGCCTTTCCTGTGGAGAGCGCCTCCTCTTGAGATGCGACGGGAAACGCCGGGAATTCTTTGCCGACCACGAAATGAAATGATACCTCCTCTCGAGCTTGGAGGCGGAAACGGGGCTCCTCTGGATGTGGGCGGGACTCTCGTGCTTCCCCTTGAGTGGAGACGGGTATGTCGGGGAACTTCTTGAGTTGCCAGCAAGGCTGTGAAGGACCCTTTGGAAGTTCCAGAGGTTAGGTGTGATTTGCTTCGAGTCGCCTCAGCGGAACTGGGGCCTCATCTCACCTGGAGGGGACAACCTCCTGGATTTTGTCGACTTGCGGCAGGTGCTCTCCAGTTACGACGGGGACCACAGGGACCCCCTCTGGAGGCCTCAGGAAAGGCCAGTCCTCATGCGAGTTGCCCGGGAGCCTTTCGGGATTTCTCTCCCGTCGATTCCGGGGCCTAAGACCTTGTGCGGGAGTCGGTGCCGGAATCTGAGGATTCCTCTCCAGTGCTGACATGGGATCTTGGGTACTTCTGGAGTCTGCCCAGGGGAGTGTGTCCTCGTCCCGAGTGGGGGGAATGGACGTGCGCTTTTCCTCCCGAGCTGTAGCAGCAGTGTCACTCTACACTTCGCGTAGATCAAGGGATCTGTGGCTTTCCCTCGAGGCTTTCCCTCGAGGCTTTCCCACGAAACTTTCCCACAGGGCTGTCCCACGTGCCACCGTGGTGTGAGTCGATACTCGGCTTGAAAGTCGAGGCAGTGCATGCAAAACAGGTTTCCCTGGAATGGGATGAGACATCCTGGGGGACTCTGGGAATGGTGGCACCACCCTGGAGATCCTCTCGCCTTTCCTGTGGAGAGCGCCTCCTCTTGAGATGCGACTGGAACGCCGGGAATTCTTTCCCGACCACAGAGGGAAAAGGATCCCTCCTCTCGAGCTATGAGGCGGAAACGGGTCTCCTCTGTATGTGGACGGGACTCTCCGTGCTTTCTCTCGAGTGGAGACGGGTATGTTGGGCGAACTTCTTGAGTTGCAGATATGGTGCGAAGGGACCCTTTGGAAAGTTCCAGAGAGGTTAGGTGTGATTAGCCTCCAGACGCCTCAGGCAGAAATGGGCCTCATCTCGCCTGGAGGGGTGAACCTCCTGGATTTTTCTCGAGTTGCGGCAGGTGCTCTCGACTTACGATGGGGACCTCAGGGACCCCGCTCTGGTGGCCTCAGGAAAGGCCAGTCCCCATGCGAGTTGCTCGGGGGCCCTCTCGGGATTTCTCTCCAGTCGAAGCCTGGGCCTAAGACCTTGTGGTGAGTCGGTGCCTGAACCTGAGGATTCCTCTCCAGTGCTGACATGGATCTTGGGGTACTTCTGGAGTCTCCCCAGGGGAGTCAGTCCTCGTCTCGAGAGGGGGCATGCATGTGCGCTTTCCTCACGAGCTGTAGCAGCTCTGTCATGCTTCGCTTCGCGTGGATCAAGGGATCTGTGACTTTCCCTCGAGGCTTTCCCTCGAGGCTTTCCAACGAGGCTTTCCCACGAGGCTTTCCCACAGGGCTGTCCCACGTTCCACCGTGGTGTGAGTCGATCCTCGGCTTGAACGTCTAGGCAGTGCAGGGAAAACAGGTTTCCCTGGAATGGACTGAGACATCTGGGGGACACTGGGAATGTGGCATGACCCTTGATTCCCTTTCGCCTTTCATGTGGAGGGCGCCTCCTCTTGAGATGCCACGGAACGCCAGGAATTCTTTCCCGACCCTGCAGGGAAAGGATCCCTCCTCTCGAGCTAGGAGGCGGTAACGGGGCTCCTCTGGATGTGGGCGGGACGCTCGTGCTTCCTCTCGAGTGGAGAAGGGTATGTCCGGGAACTTCTTGAGTTGCAGGAAGGGTGTGAAGGACCCCTTGTAAGTTCCAGAGGTTAGGTGTGATTAGCCTCGAGACCCCTCAGGTGAAATGGGCCTCATCTCGCCAGGAGAGGAGAACCTCCTGGATTTTCTCGAGTTGCAGCAGGTGCTCTCGACTTACGACGGGGATATCAGGGACCCGCTCTTGTGGCCTCACGAAAGGCCAGTCCCCATGCGAGTTGCTCATGGGCCTCTCAGGATTCCTCTCCCGTCGATCCCGGGGACCTAAGATCTTGTGTGGAGTCTGTGCCAAAACCTGAGGATTCCTCTCCATTGCTGACATGTATCTTGGGGTACTTCTGGAGTCTCCCCAGGGGAGTCAGTCCTCGTCTCGAGTGGCGGCATGCACGTGCGCTTTCCTCCGAGCTGTAGCAGCACTGTCACGCTTCCTTCACGTGATCAAGGGATCTGTGGCTTTCCCTCGAGACTTTCCCTCGAGGCTTTCCCACATGGCTGTCCCACGTGCCACCGTGGTGTGAGTCGATCCTCGGTTTGAAAGTCCAGGCAGTGCAGGGAAAACAGGTTTCCCTGGAATGGACTGAGACATCTGGGGGACTCTGGGAATGGTGGCACGACCCTTGATTCCCTCTCGCCTTTCATGTGGAGAGCGCTGCCTCTTGAGATGCCACGGGAACGCCAGGAATTCTTTCCCTACCCTGCAGGGAAAGGATCCCTCCTCTCGAGCCAAGAGGCGGTAACGGGGCTCCTCTGGATGTGGGGGAACGCTCGTGCTTCCTCTCGAGTGGAGACGGGTATGTCCGGGAACTTCTTGAGTTGCAGGAAGGGTGTGAAGGACCCTTTGTAAGTTCCAGAGGTTAGGTGTGATTAGCTTTGAGACACCTCAGCGGAAATGGGCCTCATCTCGCCTGGAAGGGAGAACCTCCTGGAGTTTCTCAAGTTGTGGCAGGTGCTCTGGACTTAGGACGGGGAACACAAGGACCCGCTCTGGTGGCCTCAGGAAAGGCCAGAACCCATGCGAGTTGCTCGGGGCCCTCTCTGGATTCCTCTCCCGTCGATACCGGGGCCTAAGACCTTGTGTAGAGTCGGTGCCGGAACCTGAGGATTCCTCTCCAGTGCTGACATGGATCTTGGGTACTTCTGGAGTCTCCCAGGGGAGTCAGTCCTCGTCCCGAGTGGGGGCATGCACGTGCGCTTTCCTCCCCGAGCTGTAGCAGCAGTGTCACGCTTCCCTTCGTGTGGATGAAGGGATCTGTGGCTTTCCCTCTGGGCTTTCCCACGAGGCTTTCCCACAGGGCTGTCCCACGTGCCACCGTGGTGTGAGTCGATCCTCGGCTTGAACGTCCAGGCAGTGCAGGGAAAACAGGTTTCCCTGGAATGGACTGAGACATCTGGGGGACTCTGGGAATGGTGGCACGACCCTGGAATTCCTCTTGCCTGTCCGTGGAGAGCGCCTCCTCTTGAGATGCGACGGGAACGCCGGGAATACTTTCCCGAACACGCAGGGAAAGAATCCCTGCTCTTGAGCTAGGAGGCGGAAACGGGGCTCCTCTGGATGTGGGCGGACTCTCGTGCTTCCTCTCGAGTGGAGACGGGTAAGTTGGGGAACTTCTTGAGTTGCAGCAAGGGGGTGTGAAGGACCCTTTGGAAGTTCGAGAGGTTAGGTGTGATTAGCCTCGAGACGCCTAGGCTGAAATGGCCTCATCTCACCTGGAGAGCAGAACCTCCAGGATTTTCTCTTGAGTTGGGACAGGTGCTCTCGACTTATGACGGGGACCTCAGGGACCTGCTCTGGTGGCCACAGGAAAGGCCAGTCCCCATGCGAGTTGCTCGGGGCCTCTCGGGATTCCTCTCCCGTCGATGCCAGTACCTAAGACCTTGTGCGGAGACGGTGCCGCAACCTAAGGATTCCTCTCCAGTGCTGACATGGATCTTGGGGTACTTCTGGAGTCTCCCCATGGGAGTCAGTCCTGTCTCGAGTGGGGCATGCACGTGCGATTTCCTCCTAAGCTGTATCAGCAGTGTCCCGCTTCCCTTCGCGTGGATCAAGGGATCAGTGGCCTTCCCTCGAGGCTTTCCCCACGAGCTTTCCCACGAAGCTTTCCAACAGGGCTGTCCCACGTGCCACCGTGGTGTGAGTCGATCCTCGGCTTGAAAGTCGAGGCAGTGCAGGAAAAACAGTTTCCCCTGGAATGGACTGAGACATCAGGGGGACTCTGGAATGGTGGCACGACCC
>NW_017190582.1:0-21934 GCF_001704415.2 Capra hircus | reverse complement strand
TGAGATACCTTCTGACCCAGAGTTTCTGAATAGAGGGCACCAGTCACTCCTTGTTTCAAAAGACTTTTTTCTCTAAGACCATGTTTCATTTTGATGAGTCCATAAGCCAAAACATGATTTTACATATCTTAATATTTTCTGGTGGAAACTACATATCTCAAAGCAACTCTTCCACCCTTGAACATTGCTAAAGGACTTTGACAAATTGTGCTTTACAGATGTTATTTTTAAAAAACATTCTGTGCCTGTGGTGATTCTGGACACAGAGAGACCAGCCCCAACATGAGACATCACAGAACAGCCAGAGAAGGAGGACGAGCCCCATCTGGACACAAGGGATGCCACTGGTCCATCAGAGGAAAACTACCCCCTTACATCTCCTCTGTGGAAAACTCTCTCCCCAAAGCCCAGCCGAGCAGGTCCACCCTCTTTCCTGGAGCGGATCTGGAGTCACTGTTGTCCTCACCATCTCTGGTGTAATACGGCAGTTTAGTGAGTGAGAAATCTGATGGAAGCCTCATGTGGAGACAAATCCACACAACACAGAGAATGCCCTCCCCACACCCACGGACCTGTGTTAAGGCTGAAAAGGAACAGGCCAGGCTCCTGCAGTGCAGACAGAGGCTGGGAGATCACGGAGCTCTGAGAGGCCATCCTGCCTCTCTGGAGGAGCCGTCTCTGTGAGCCTGGGGCACACATGGGGTCTGCAGATGCTGAGAAGATGTGCACAGCCAGGGGTGGTGACAACCAGAGATCCCAGCAGGGCAGACAGAGACACTCACCTGGGCTGCCAGACCTTCCTTCTGTGTCAGAAGGTAATCGAGCTCCTCATACACGGCTTCAGCAAGAGCATCTTCATAGCTAGATAAGGCTGAGAGATCACCAGCAGGTCAGAGAAGCTTCCCCAGATACCCCGATCCAGCCAGCCCACCTTCATCTCCCTGGTGCTCACATGGGGGCTGCCAGGACCTCAGCGTCGTCTCCTACACCATGCACCATGTCAGCACCTTCTCCCCTCATCTGACCCTGATTACAGCTCAGCGCCAACTCTGTCTGGTCTCACAGGAGAGGCCATGACTTATGAGAGTTCATGCCCAGTCCTAGGAACCTCTGTCTACTCAGCCCTTAGAGCTCAGCACGGAGCACATGGAGTCTGCAACTCACAACAGTACCTGGCCCAGGTTCCCCTCCTCACACCTGCCCCATCTCCTGCCTCCACACACTCTCCTGTCCCCAGTTCCCCTGCAGCCCACCTCTGCGCTCTGCTCTCCATCTGAGCAGCTGAGTCACCAGGATGACGAGGACCAGGAAGAGAAGGGCCCCCAGGATGAGGCAGAGGACCCCAGGCAGGGAGAAGATGCCAGGGAGAGAATTTGAGGTTGTTCTGGTCCCTAGGAGAACAGGAAAAAGCACCTGAGATAGTCTTGGGCACAGAGAAATCTCCTACGTCAGCATTTTCAGGAGCTCTGGACAATGGCGTCTCAGCCTCAGACAGTGTCAGGGCTCCCCGGGGTCTCCTCCTGAGACAAGCCAACTCCACTCTGGCCAGTGTGGCCCGAGGCAGAGCTGGGGATTGTCAGGGAGCTGCCCTGCGAGACAGCCTCTGAGGACCCAGCTCATCCCCTCTCCTTGGGCTTCAGGAGACAGAGCATCAAACATCCAGGGACCTGCATCCCACAGATGAGGAGCAACACTCAAGGGCACGTGGGAGTTCCTTAGATTCTACAACATGGGAACCAGACTTCCTTGGACCCCGGGCAGGAGAACATTTGACCCTGGACATCAAGGCAGGGGATTGCCCAGTGTAATGCCCGGGCTACCCCCCACAGCCACGGCTCCTCAGACTCTTTCCTGTTCTGAGCTGTCAGAAAGCCCACAGAACAGGTCCCCAGTATTTGAGTATTCTCTCCTGCCCATGTATGGATCACAGTACCTGCTGTAGTCGGGGGCAAATTTGTCATTATACCTAAAGAGAAAAATAGCAGTGTTGGAAAAAAGAAATTGGTCAGAACGCAGGGCAAACCATTTTTCCCTCCTGAGCCTGAAATCACCCTCAGTCTCCACAACATCAGTGTCAAGTCCTCCCAGCTCCCCTGTCCTAGATCAGAGCCTCAGCACCCGGATGTCTGAACACAAACTCCCCACCATGCCTGGCCCAGCCCGCTGCCCCTGCGCTGCCCCAGCTCACCCAGGGTGGACCCCGAGCCCCTTACACACCAGAGCACCTCACACCAGCATCCTCATGTTTGCAGTCGCTCTGCCCCAGGGCTCCGCAGCACAGTCCCACAGGGAGGACTCCCGGCCCCTGCACCGCACCTCATCCAGCCAGATGCTCCCATTTCCAGGGCCGAATGTCCGGCCCGCACGGCTTCCAGGGCCTGGCCACAGCCCAGCTGCTGGCACACCACCTTGGCCTCTGCCAGGCTCCAGGAGTCATCGCACACGGTGCCCCAGGAGCCGCTGTGCCAGACCTCCACCCGCCCTGAGCACTCGCGGTCTCCTCCCCTGAGCCGGAGCTTCTCTCTGTCTGAAAAGGCAGCAGCCCCTCCTGTGACTGCCCTGGTGGGAAGAAGGAGCCCCTGGGAGCCACAGGGGAGGGGGCGGGCTGACGTACCTGTGCAGGGGGCAGCAGCTGGACAGCTCTTGGGTCTTTTCCTGCAAACAATGGGGAAACAGTGGATCAGAAATCACTGAGGGTGGTCCTGTCCCCCACATAAGATTATCTAAGGTCTGACTCAGTACAAATGACACATGAAAACACAGGCTCATTATCTCCTGGGCTGAAACATTCACTGCATCTGATCACCAGCTGAAATTACTTTAAATATTTACTTGCTTATCTGTCTTCACACCCGCAGCAAATATAAACACAGACATCTGCAAATGTACACACACTCCTCTGAATGAAGAAGGACCTTGTATATCTTATATGTGCCATGTTTCTACTATTAGGACAGTGCCTGCACATTCTATGCACTCATTCAACAAATATCTATGGAAAACCATTTCTAAATACCTAGATAGAGGCTTGATAAATATTTATTAAATGAATGAATAGACAAATAAAATTCAGAGAAATAAAATTTTTTTAAATTCATACTAATCAGTGAAATATTAAACCAAATATAAATTAATGGTAACAGTCTAGGATAATAGTTCACATTAAGAATAAGAAGTTCAGAAACAGAGAGTCAATTTATATTCAAAATCTCATGTACATAATTTTAATGGAAAATTATTGGATAGATTATAAACTGCTCTTACCTACTATTCAGTGTGACACTGGGCAAGTGAAGACTACTGTTGTAAAAGGAAAGCCTCTTTTAAACTTATTTTTAATTGGGAGATAATTGCTCCACAATGTGGTGTTGGTTATGTGTGTGTGTGTGTGTGTTAGTTGCTCAGTCATGTCCAACTCTTTGTGACCCTATGGACTGCAGCCCACCAGGCTCCTCTATCCACAGGATTTTCCAGACAAACATACTGGGTGGATTGCTATTCACTTCTCCACTGGATCTTCCCTACCCAGGGATCAAACCCAGGTCTCCCACACTGCAGGCAGTTTCTTTGCTGTGTGAGCCACCAGAAAAGCCCGTAGTGTTGGTTAGGAATCTCTTTAAAAGGAAGTATACAGGAAAGACTTACTAGAATTCTGAGAAGACATATGGACACATATATGTACACACTGAGTAAGCCAGAATTTTTTGGCAATAGTGAAAAAAAGCCTACTGAGAAAAATTTGTATTGAGAAGATGCAGAAATAATAAACAAAAGACTGCAAATATATATATAAAAGAATTGAAGCTGACAGAAATAAATATAAATTCAAGAAAAACAGAAGGGTAAATAGTATCTGTCATAAAGTATCAACATTTATATATTCTTTCCAGATCATCATATCAAAACTCCTAACCCACTCTATGCAGAGAACCTCTGGAGAAAATGATGGCAGGACCTCTGTGAGCAGGTTGCTCATTTTTCATGGTCAAAGACTTTACCACCTCTCAATTCACAGGGTTTAATTGTAGGAAAAACATCATCAATAAAAGGTCTCATAGTTTCGTGCCTCTTTGGCCTTCAAAATGAAAAAGACAAAGAGACGAGCAAAGAGAGACAAGGAAGGGTGAGCCTCTGCTTTTGAAGTATCTGATCCCACATTCTGTTAGCTATGGGTTTCAGGCAACATCCAGTATATCATTCAACGTGTACCTGAATGGGGTGTGTGTGTGTGTATGTGGAGGAGGAGGGAAGGAGAAAGAGAAACACAGAGAGAAATATTGAAGGAATAAGGTGCTATGGTTTGACTATTTGTCTCTCTCGCCAACATTTATTTATTTCATTCAAAATTTATTGCTGAAATCTCACTTCCCAATGTAACAGTATTTACTGGTGGAGCCTTCTCAAACTCTTCCAAAAACGGAAGAAAAGAACACTTCCAAATTCATTTTCTGAAGCCAACATTAGTCTGATACCAAAGCCAGATAAGGACACCATGAGAAAAGAAAGTTACAGGCTAATACTCTGATAAATATTGGTGCAAAAATCGTCAACAATATATTAGAAAACTGAATTTGACAATACACTAAAAGAATCATACACCATGATCAAGTGCTATTTGTTCCAAGGATACAAGGATAGTTCAACATTCACAAATTATTCAGTGTGTTACACCAAATAAACAAAATGAAGGTAAAAATCATATCCTCAAAGGATGCAGAAAAAGTGTTTGACAAATTCAACATCCACTTACAGTAAAAACTCTTTTACAAAGTAGGTATAGAAGGATTGCATCTCAACATAATTAAGGCCATATGAAAATTCTGAAAGAGATGGGAATACCAGACACCTAACCTGCCTCTTGAGAAATCTGTATGCAGGCCAGGAAGCAACAGTTAGAACTGGACATGGAACAACAGACTGGTTCCAAATAGGAAAAGGAGTACGTCAAGGCTGTATATTGTCACCCTGCTTATTTAACTTATATGCAGAGTACATCATGAGAAAGCTGGACTGGAAGGAACACAAGCTGGAATCAAGATTGACGAGAGAAATATCAATAACCTCAGATATGCAGATGACACCACCCTTATGGCAGAAAGTGAAGACGAACTAAAAAGCCTCTTGATGAAAGTAAAAGAGGAGAGAGAAAAAGTTGGCTTAAAGCTCAACATTCAGAAAACGAAGATCATGGCATCCGGTCCCATCACTTCATGGGAAATAGATGGGGAAACAGTGGAAAGAGTCAGACTTTATTTTTTGGGGGCTCCAAAATCACTGCAGATGGTGACTGCAGCCATGAAATTAAAAGATGCTTACTTCTTGGAAGAAAAGTTATGACCAACCTAGATAGCATATTCAAAAGCAGAGACATTACTTTGCCGACTAAGGTCCGTCTAGTCAAGGCTATGGTTTTTCCTGTGGCCATGTATGGATGTGAGAGTTGGACTGTGAAGAAGGCTGAGCACTGAAGAATTGATGCTTTTAAAGTGTGGTGTTGGAGAAGACTCTTGAGAGTCCCTTGGACTGCAAGGAGATCCAACCAGTCCATTCTGAAGGAGATCAGCCCTGGGATTTCTTTGGAAGGAATGATGCTAAAGCTGAAACTCCAGTACTTTGGCCACCTCATGCGAAGAGCTGACTCATTGGAGAAGACTTTGATGCTGGGAGGGATTGAGGGCAGGAGGACAAGGGGATGACAGAGGATGAGATGGCTGGATGGCATCACTGACTCGATGGACGCGACTCTGAGTGAACTCCGGGAGTTGGTGATGGACAGGGAGGCCTGGCGTGCTGCAGTTCATGGGGTTGCAAAGAGTCAAACATGACTGAGTGACTGAACTGAACTGAACTGAACATCAACTTGACTGTAAAAAACCAAAAGCTTTTCCTCTGAAGTCAGACACAAGACAAAAATGTCTACTCTCACCACTTTTATTCAACTTAGTTTTGGTAGTCCTATCCAGATCCATCAGGCAAGAAAAAGAAAATCATGATCTCCAAATCTGAAAGGAAGAGGCAAAATTAACACTATTTGCAGATTGAAAAGTGAAAGTGTTAGTCACTCAGTCATGGCGACTCTTTAGGACCACAAGGACTGCAGCCTGCCAGGCTCCTCTGCCATTGGGATTCTCCAGGCAAGAATACTGGAGTGGGTTGCCATTCCTTCCTCTAGGGGATCTTCCTGACCCAGGGACTGAACCTGGTCTCTTGCATTGCAGACAGATTCTCTACCATCAGAGTCATGAGGAAAGAAACCCCTTACTTGATATTATATGTAGAAAACACTAAAGACTTCAGCAAAAATATGAGAACCAATACACTCAGTAAAGTTGTAGAAGAAACATCTGTATACAAAAATCATATGCATTTCTTTACACTAACAACAAACTGCTATAAGAGAAACTGAGAAAACAATTCTATTTACATTTGTATGAAAATGAATAAAATGTCTAGGATAAATTTAACCAAGGAGTGAAAGGCCTGTACACTGAAAACTATAAACACATGAAGAAAGAAACTGAAGATGACTCAAATAAATGGAAAGATATTCTGTGCTCATGGATTGGAAGATCTAATATTATTCATATGCCCATCCTACCCAAAGCAATCTACAGATTCACTGCAATCCTTATTAAAATTCCAACAGAATTTTCACTGATACAGAAGAAACAATCCTAAAATTTCATGGAGCCACAAAAGATGCTCAATACCAAAGAAATCCTGAGAATGAATAACAAAGCTAGAGGTGTCGTGCTTCCTGATTTCAAGTATATTACAAAGCTATATTAATTAAAACAGTAGGTCATTGTATAAAATGAACACAGAGATCAATGGAACAGAATAGAGAGTCCATAAATAAACCCACATTTCTATGGTCAATTAATTTTTGACAAAGAAGCCAAGAATATACAGTGGGAAAAGGACAGTTTTTTCAGTAAATGGCATTGGGAAAACTGGACAGCCACATGCAAAAAATGAAACTGGACCACTATGTTACACCCTTCACAAAAATTAACTCAAAATAAATTAAAGACTTGATCACAAGTCCTGAAGCCATAAAATTTCTACAGGAAAACACAGAAAATAAAATCCTTGACACCAGTCTTTGTGATGATTTTTTGGATTTGACACCAAAAGCAAAGGAACAAGAGTAAAAACAAGCAGATTGTGATGACATAAGGCTAAAAAGCTTCTGCCCAATTAGGAAACCATCAACAAAGTGAAAAAGCAACCTATGGAATTGGACAAAATACTTGCATATTATATTTTTGGTAAGGATTATTATCCAAAATACACAAGGAACTCATACAACTCAGTAGCAAAAAAACAAACAATCTGATTTTTTTTAAATGGGCAGAGAACCTGAATCAACTTTTTTTAAAGAATACATACAACTTGCCAATAGGTACATGGAAAACGTGCTCAACACTATTAATCATCAGAAAATACAAATCAAAACCACAATGAGATATCACCTCAGATCCTCTAGAAAGGCTTTTATCCAAAAGAAGAAATAACAGGAGTGAGGAGAATGTGAAGAGACAGGAAAGCTTTTGCACAGTTAGAGGGAATGTAAGTTGATGCAGCCCCTATGGAAACAGTATTGAGGTGCATCAAAAATTAAAAATAGAACTGCCATATGATTTAGGAATTTCACTTTGGAGTATTTATCTGAAGGAAACAAAAACACTAACTTGAAACCCAGTGTTCACTGCAGCAACATATGTTCAGTTGCTAGGTTGTGTCTGACTCTTTGCAACCCCATGGACTGCAGCATGCCAGGCTCCTCTGTCCTTCACTACTCCCAAAGTTTGCTCAAATTCATGTCCACTGAACTGGTGATGCTATCTATCTCATCCTCTGTGGCCCCTTTCTTTTGCCTTCAATATTTTCCAGCATCAGGGTCTTTTCCAATCAGTCAGCTCTTCTCAGCAGGTGGCCAAAGTATTGGAGCTTCAGCTTCAGCATCAGTCCTTGAAATGAATATTCAGGGTTGATTTCCTTTAGGATTGATTGGTTTGATCTCCTTGCTGCCCAAAGGACTCTCAATTCAACTGTGGCATCCAAGCACCACAATTCAAAAGAATCAACTCTTTTTAGCTTCTTCTATAACCCGGCTCTCACGTCCAGAGATGACTACTGGAAAAAATATAGCTTGACCATATGGACCTTTGTCAGCAATGCAGTGTCTCTTTTAATACCCTGTCTAGGTTTGTCACAGAGGAGCAAGCCTCTTTAATCAAATGGCTGCAGTCACGTCAGCAGTGATTTGGGAGTCCAAGAAAAGAAAATATGTCACTGTTTCCACTTTCTCCCCTTTATTTGCCATGAAGTGCTGATGATCTTAGGTTTTTAGAATGTTGAATGTTGAGCTGTAAGCCAGCTTTTTCACTCTCCTCTTTCACCTCAATGAGAGGCTCTTTAGTTCCTCTTCACTTTCTGCCATTAGAGTGGTAGCATCTGTGTATCTGAGGTTGTTGATATTTCTCACAGCAATTTTGATTCCAGCTTGTGATTCATCCAGCCTGGCATTTCCTATGATGTTCTCTGTATAAAAGTTAAATAAACAGGGTGACAATATACAGCCTTGACGAACTCTTTTCCCATGTAGAACCAGTCGGTTGTTTCATGTCCAGTTCCAACTGCTGCTTTTTGATCTGCATACAGGTTTCTCAGGAGGCAGGTAAGGTGCTCTGGTATTCTCATCTCTTTAAGAATTTTCCACAGTTCATTGTGATCCACATGGTCAAAGGCTTTATGTAGTCAATGAAGCAGATGTTTTTCTGGAATTCTCTGGCTTACTCTATGATCCAACAAGTGTTGGCAATTTGATCTCTGGTTTCTCTGCCTTTTCTAAACCCAGCTTGTACATCTCAGAAGTTCTCAGTTCACTTACTGCTGAAGCCTAACTTGAAAGACTTTGAGCATAACCTTGCTAGCATGTGAAATGAGCACAATTGTGAGGCAGTTTGACCATTCATTGGCATTGCCCTTCTTTGAGATTGAAATGAAAACTGACCTTCTCCAGTCCTGTGGCCACTGATGAATCTTTCAAATGTGCTGACGTATTGACTGCAGCACTTTAGCAGTATTACCTTTTAGTATTTTGTAGCAATATATATCATCCAAGCAATCTAATTGAATTATGAGTCAAACAATGTAAGTCTTCACTGATGAATGGATAAAGAAAATGTAATATAGACTTATATCTACCCATAAAAAGAAGAAAATCTTGCCAGTTTCAACAACATGGATGGACCTCGAGGGCATTATGTAAGTGAAATAAATCAGACAGAGAAAGAAAAATAACATATAATCTCATTTATATGTGTAATATTTAAAAAAAGCAAGTTCAGAGATGCTGAGTAGTTGTGGTTGCCAGAAGTGGGGGATTTGGTGCAGGCAAAGGTAATCAAAAGGTATAAATTTGAATTATAAAATGAATAGGTGAAGAGATATATACAGCATGGTGACTATAGTGAATACTGTATTGTCTATTTGAAAGATGGCAAGAAAATACATCTTAAAAATTCTCATCATGTAAGAAAAATATTTAACTATACCATATCATATGCTATGGTATATCATGTGATTCATTGGATCTGATGCCTGAGATATATCACTGAGGACCTTATTACGATTCAAAGAATGACTTGAACTTGAACTCCATATATCTAGACTAGTGGCATTATGTTGTACACAGCAAAAAGTATAAAGTTGTATCAATTATATCAATTAAAAAATTTTAATAAAGAAAGTTTGGAACATGTAGATTAAATTAGCTCCATCCAAACTTCATTTTATAAACTCAACTTAAACCCATCACTTAGATTTTAAAATATCAAATCTCACTAATAACATCCTACAGGGTTGGGACAGACACAGAAACAGACATAAGTCACCTGCACAGGAGATGTAGGCTTCCTCCTTTGGAGAGCATGAACTGTATTTCCATGGGCCAGAAGGACACTGCCAGAGAGAGGTATCAGTTTTCCGACACTGAATTAAATCCACCCACCGGGGTCTAGAACCTTCCCTGAGATCAACAGAGGTGTTGAGACTTCCGCTGTCCCCACAGCCAAGCTGACTGCAGATGATGGACACGGTGACATCATCCATGGGGCTGTGGCACACACTGCCCCAGGTCCCGTTGTAGAAAACTTCCAGCCACCCAGCACACTGCTGGTCCTCGCTCACCATCCTGAGGGCCAGGAACTCTGAGATCGAAAAGGAGGAGACAGGACACAGTGAGCACCCCACTCAGTGCTCTGGGTCTTCCTCTCTCCCCAAAATTGTGAACATTCGTCTGTGACCCAGCTGAGGAAGCAAATCCATTAGATGACCAGAGTGAAACTTGTCTCCTCTTCACCTGACTTTGTCCATTTCTGACTGTCTTTCTAAATATTTCTACCACCGTGATATGGTGGATATGAACTGAGAGGAAGACCAACCTGGACACCAGCAGGGAGAGGGAGCTGACACCTGCTTCCTGACAAAACATCCAAGAGAGGGTATGAAAGGGATGTGATGTGAACAGTGTGGAGGCAGATAGAATAATGGACCCACAGATGGCTACATGGAACTTTTGTCTGTGTTTCCTTATCTGGCAAAAGAGGCTTTACATATGTGATTAAGGTATGGTCCTTGGGATGGTAAGAGTCACCTGAAATATGGCGGATTAACCACCTGAGCACAGTCTAATCACATTCTTAGACTCACTATCCTTTAAAGTGGAATCCTTTTCCTCATTCTGGTTAGAGGGAGATGTGAATATGGATAATGGTCAGAGAGGTGGAGCATTGCTGGTCTGATGATGAACAGAAGGGGGTTATGAGTGAAGGAAGGCAGGCGGCTTCTAGAAGCTTGAAAAGACAGGAAACAGATTCTTTCCCAGAGGCTCAGAAGTGACGTGGCCTGCTGAAACCTTGATCCCTGTACAGTGAGATCCCTGCTGGACATCTAAGCTAGAGAAGTGTAAGGAAATAAATATGTTGTTTTAAACCACTAACAATGTAGCAATTTGTTATAGAACAAACAAAAACTAGCACAGTGGCTTTAAGACTTCTCTACTCTATGTACCAGAAGGGTGAGCCCTGATTTTTAAGAAAAACTGTGAGAAAAGGCTCTGCCAGGAAGAAAGCACCAGAATCTCAGCTGCTGCAGGAGGCAGTGAAAGCACCTCGTCTTCACGTCTACTAGAAAGACAGGCTCCATGGGAGGAAGCCTCCTTCTCTGGTCCTTTCAGCATCTCTCTCTCAGGGCTCATAGCCCCGTCCTCCAGGGCCCCACCCCTCCTCCAGCCTGTGGACAGTGTGGAGTGCTGACCTGAGCAGATGACCCCCGCGTCCTCCTTGTGTCTGCAGTCGTGCTGCCCCAGCCCCGGGAAGGGCATCTCCACACATGGGACTCATTTCCTGTGCAGTTCAGGTCGTCCAGCCAGATGGGCCCTGATCCTGCCCCGAAGTGAGCAGACCCGTGGCATTGAGGGCTTCTCCACAGCCCAGCTGCCTGCACACCACGCGGGCATCGTCCAGGTCCCAGCCGTCATCACAGATGGTGCCCCAGGAGCCCTGGTCAAGGATCTCCACTCTCCCGGCGCAGGGACCGCCCCCGTCCACCAGGCGGAGCTGCCTGCTGTCTGAGGAGAGAGAAATGGGACAATGGGGCGGTGACCTGAGGAATGAGAAGGGTCTTCTGTCCTGTGGGACCCTCACCTGAGCAGTAGGGGGCGCTCTCCTCTGAGCCCGCAGATCCTGCTCGTTCAGACACAAAGTGGTCGCACTGGGGCAGCACCTGGGTCTGGTTTCCTGAAGAAACAGCAATGATTAGAGGGTTGGGAGGGTAAAGAACAGGAAAGTCAGTTAAATTAAATATTTTTTAGGAGGGGAGGGAAGTTTGGGGGGAAATGGATCCATGTATATGTATGGCGAGTCCCTGCCTATTCACCTGAAACTATAAAAACACTGTTAATCAGCTATCCCCAATACAAAGTAAACAGTTCAAGCAACAAACAAACAAACAAAAAACAAAAATGACCTAGTGAGGGAGCTGAGATGAAAGCTGGAACACACTGGCAAAGTTACCAGAATCTTGGTGTTCCCTTTCTGCAGGAAGAGCCCTGGTCCTGACAGTGGCACGATCCCTGCTTTAAGCCAAGCTTTGCCCTAAGAATGAGGTAAACAAGTTGTTCCATCCTTAATCCACCCCTAAATAGAAGAAGAAAAGCAAAGGTCTTTCTGAAGGAGTTGTACAATTATTTATCTACAATGTTTGTGGTTTAAAAAATACTGATATAAAAGAGATCTCATGGAACACCAGAGCAAATAGAAACATTAAAAAAATTCCCAGGGTATTTGGCTCTTAAAGTTACCTGACAGAAAATTTATTTTGTTTTATTTTATTAATTTTTATTTGAGTATCATTGCTTTACTATGTTGTGGTAGCTTCTGCTGTACAGCAAATTTAGCAAGTTATACATATACATATGGGCTTCCCAGGTGACTCAGTGGTAAAGAATCTGCCTGCCAAACAGGAGACTGGGGTTCCATCCCTGGGTTGGGAAGAGTCTTTGGAGAAAGAAATGGAAATCCACTCCAGTATTCTTGCCTAAGAATTCCTATGGACAGAGAAGCATGGCAGTCCATGAGGTCACAAAAGAGTCAGACACAACTCAGCGACTAAACAACAACTATATCTATCTATTTATATTTATATTCATATATATCCATACACACACACACACACACACACACACACACACACACATCTGCCCTCTTTCTTGGATTTACTTCCTATTTAGTCACCACAGAACACTGAGTAGAGTTCCCTGTGCTATAAGGAAGTTATTATTTGTCTATTTCTGTGTGCATGCCTGCTAAGACACTTCAGCTGTGTGTCTGACTCTGTGACACTACGGATTGTAGCCCATCAGGCTCCATGTCTATGGGATTCTCCAAGCAATATCTATTTTATACTTAATATCAATAGTGTAGGGCTTCTGAGTCTGGTGGCTCGGACAATAAAGAATCCACCTGCATCGTGGGAGACCTGGCTTTGATCCTTGGGTTAGAATGTCCCCTGGAGGAGGGCATGGCAACCCACAGTAGTTGTACCAATTTACATACTCATATGTAGGAGGATTCCCTTTTCTACACATCTTCTCCAGCATTTATTTGTGGATATTTTTAATGATAGACATTCTAACTGGTGTGATGTATTACCTGACTGTAGCTTTGACTTGCATCTCTCTAAATATTAGTGATGTTGTATTTGTTAGCCATTTGTATGTCTGGAAAAAAAATGTCTATTTAGGTTTTTTTCCCATTTTTTCATTGGATTGTTTGGTTTGTTGATATTGTGTTGTTTGTACATTTTGAAGATTAATCCCTTGTTAATGACTTCATTTGCAAATATTTTCTCCCATTCTGAGAGTTGTCTTTTTGTTCTGTTTATGGTTTCCTTTGATATGTAAAAGCTTTTAAGTTTAATTAGATCTTATTTTTTTTTTTTTATTTTTATTTTCTTTAGGAATTTGATCCAAAAAGATGCGGTTGCAACTTATGTCAAAGAATGTTCTGCCTATGTTTTCCCCTAAGAGTTTTATAGTCTGACAGAGAATTTAAATAGCCATGATTAAAGTGCACAAAGAATTAATTGACACGATGTGTATCTTGGCAGAGAAATGATAACAAAAACAAGTGAAAATTCTACAGCTGAAAAAGTTAACTGCTGAAATTAAGAACTAGAGAATGAGCGTATCAGCACATTAGATCAACATAAAGTAGAAATAGTAAAATGGAAAAATCAGAGGATAAATATTCCTCTATTTAGAAATGCTGGTCCTATGGTAAGTGCCTGGTTTACAATGCTATATAACAAAATTTCCCCCACAACTTAGTACTTGAAGTAATTTATTTTTAAATTTTGCTCATGATTTCCCGGGTAAGTTGGGAAAGACTCACCTTGGCAGTTCTATCTTTGGTGTTTCTCATGTGGTTGCATTTAGATGTCATCTGGGACTGACATCTCTAAAGGTTTGACTGGACTGTGGTTATGTAAGAAATTCCCAGAAGTATTACTGTTGTTGTTGGGAGGGAGGGATAAAGGCGCATCATGACTGCAACATAATCCAGGAAGATTTTACATACTCAAGGAAAAAGAGGGCAGGAGAGGAGCAAATAAGGAGAGAAAGGGAAAGCTAGAGCAAGAGAGAGAGAGAAAAGAAAGAAAGAAGGATTAAAGCAAAATACTAATCAACATTCGGGGAATCCAGGTAAAGTTCAGAGAGAACTCATTCCTAGAAAACCTTCACTAAAAGAAATACTAATAACATCAAACCCATAAAATGCCTAGGAGAAAACCTAGTTAAATGTGTGCAAAACATCTGAGAGAAAGTCAAGACCTAATTGAATGAAGGGATATATTTTGTCAGTGAATTGGGAAACTCAATGTTATCAAAGTCAGACATTCTCAAATTTATATACAGATTAAATCTGACCTCAATCAAATTCCCTTGTGCTTTTGTATGTCTGAAACATGACAAGCTGATTCAAAATTTATGTTGCTGTTCAGTCACTTAGTCGTGTCTGACTCTTTGTGACCCCAAGGACTGCAGCACACCAGGCTTCCCTGTCCATCACCAACTCCTGGAGCTTGCTCAAACTCATGTCCTTTGACTCAGTGATGCCATCCAACCATCTCATCCTCTGTCATTCCCTTCTCCTGCCTTCAGTCTTTCCTAGCATCAGGGTCTTTTCTAGTGAGTCAGCTCTTCGCATGAGGTGGCCAAAGTATTGGAGCTTCAGCTCAAAAATGTATAGAAAATACAAAACCAAGACTGACCAAAGCAGTTGGCAAGAAAAGCAACAACATAACTTCTTTAAATTAAAGTTACCCAGACTTACTATGTGTGCTTAGTCACTCAGTCATGTCCAACTCTTTGTGACCCCATAGACTATAGCCGCCAGGCTCCTCTGTCCACGGGGATTCTCCAGGCAAGAATACTGGAGTGGGTTCCCATGCCCTTCTCCAGGGGATCTTCCCAACCCAGGGATCAAACCCAGGTCTCCCACCTTGCTAGGCAGATCTTTACTCTCTGAGATACCAGGGAAGGTTCAACACTTACTGTAAAATTACAATAATTAAGAAAATGTGGTACAGGTGCAAGGAGAGACAAAGGATACAGTGGAACAGAATAGAGAGTCTAAACAATGTATTCAGACATATGTGCCCTTTCGCTTATCACAAAGGTGGCACTGCAGTGGGGAATAGTCTGTTCAGAAAAAGATTTTGAGTCAACTGGATACCCATATGAAAACAGGACACTTGACCCTTATCCTACACAGATGTCAATCCTAGAAGCAATGTACAATTACATGCAAAAAAAAAAGTAATTACACTTCTGTGAGATACTCTCAGAGAACATTTTTGTAATTTTGGAGTAGACAAAGTTCATTTTAGAAGACTATAAGGAGTTCTAGGGACTGGATCAATGGACTAGTTCAAAACTGAGACAGAAGTACATCAAGGCTGTATATTGTCACTCTGTTTATTTAACTTATATGCTGAGTACATCATGCGAAATGCTGGCCTGGATGAAGCACAAACTGGAGTCAAGATTGCTGGAGAAATATAATAACCTCAGATATACGGATGACACCACCCTTATGGCAGAAAGTGAGGAGAAATTAAAGAGCCTCTTGATGAAAGTGACAGAGGAGAGTGAAAATGTTGGCTTAAAACTCAACATTCAAAGAACTAATAACATGGCATCTGGTCCCATCACTTCATGGCAAAACGATGGGGAAACAGGGACAGACTTTATTTTCTTGGACTCCAAAATCACTGCAGATTATGTCTACAGCCATGAAATTAAAAGATGCTTGATGCTTGGAAGAAAAGCTATGACCAACCTAGTCAACATATTAAAAAGCAGAGACATTACTGACAAAGGCCCATCTAGTCAAAGCTATGATTTTTCCAGTAATCATGTATGGATGTGAGAGTTGGACCATAAAGAAAGCTGAATGCTGAATAATTGATGCTTTTGAATTGTGGTGCTGAATAAGACTCTTGACAGTCCCTTGGATGGCAAGGAGGCAACCAGTCAATCCTAAAGGAAATCAGTCCTGAATATTCATTGGAAGAACTGATGCTGAAGCTGAAGCTCCAATACTTTGGCTACATGATGGGAAGAACTGACTCATTGGAAAAGACCCTGAAGCTGAGAAAGATTGAAGGCAGGAGGAGAAGGGGACGACAGAGAATCAGATGACTGGATGGTTTCACCGACTCAATGGATATGCGCTTGAGCAAGCTCCAGGAGATGGTGAAGGACAGGAAAGCTTGGCATGCTGCAGTCCATGGGGTTGCAAAGAGTCAGACATGACTGAGTGATTGAACGGAACTGACTGACTGAAAGAGCACTACATGGACAGAAAAAAAGTTGATGAGTCAAACCTAAGATGAGTAACTTGGCTCATTGAAGTACAGCATACCATTAAGAAAATAAAAATATAAGCCAAGAATTAAACACAAAAATCATAATAAATACTTTTGCCAAAAGTCATCATCATGATAATTTGCACCATTGTATTTGTAATAGTCAAGAACTGGAAATAAACTCACATCTCTGCCATTAGTTGAATGGTTCAATACATGGTCAGGTGATCATTCAAAGGAATACTCTATAATAATAAAAATGAATGAAATGTTGCCATAAAAAACATCATAAGTGAATCTCAAACACAGTTTGGAGTCAAAGAAATAAACACAAAAGAAAACATACTGTATGGTTTTACATAAAGTTCAAAAACAGAAAATATTCTATGGCAGTACAAGTCTTAGGTAAGCAGTCTTCCCTGGAGAGGAGGAGGACACAGCTATTGGGAGGCAATAGTGATTCTGTGGTGCTGTGAATGCTCTCTGTGTAGATCTGGGCTGGGGAACATGACCTAGGTGTACACTTATTGTTTGTACTTTGTTCTCTATTATTATCCTTAAATAATATTGTTTCATAAAAAATAGTATTCATCTAGGTGTTTCTTTCCCTGACATAGCACTTCTTACATTTCTTAGCACTTCTTCCCCCTGAAAAAATGAGTGAACAATGAGAATGCTATGGAGCAGGACCTTACAGAGCCTTCTCAGGACAGATCACCCTCATGTCCTCCACCTGCCTCTGTTTGTAGAAAAACCTAATTAAACAATAAATTTGATCACAGAAATAAAAAAAATCAGAAACAAATGAAAACAGTCAAATAGGATGAAATAATGATAGTTTAGCCCTAAACAAGTTCAAGGACCTTTAGTTCCTTCTCATGGGGTATAGATAACATTCTGAGCCATATCTTTTGAGCTATTTTGCAGATACGGAAATCCCAAACAGTGGTAGCAATAAATTACATGATGACCAGACTAGTGGGGTGCCATTTCCTTCTCCAGGGGATCTTCCCAACCCAGGGATCAAACCCGAGACTCTTGCATTGCAGGCAGGTTCTTTACCATCTGAGCCAACAGGGAAGTTCGTAATCTTTATCTTTCACAATTTCAAGATCGGCCTCAAGGAAATGGGAACAGATCAGCACTAGAACAGATGATTAACTGTATTTCAAACAATAAAAGTGACACTGATCAGACTTATTTCAAGATGATTGTCGGAGCTAGCTATGCTATTCTGCAGGTAAACTGTCCCCCTTCCACCTGTGCACTCCTGAAATTCCCATTTAAAAACACTCACCCCTGATCAGCAAGGAGGTTCTTTGGTACATTAGTCCTCTGTCTCCCCAGAACTGCTGGTTTCCTCAATAAAGCTGACTTTAATTTTACCCCACACTTGTCTCTCAATGTTGGATTCTTGAGTAATGAGCAGCTGAAACCCGAGTTCAGTACCAAGATTAAACATTTCACTACAGAATATCTTCATTTTTAAGCCTGTTTTCCCTTACTCTCTGCTCTGGGGATATTTCACTCCAGGAGCATCCTAAGTATAGTAGCCCTTCCCTCTCTTACCTGAGCAGATCACAGAGGCCGTATTGCCATGGGAACAGTCAGGAACACCCAGGGCAGTCACAGGGCATTTCCACAGGAAGGACTCAGTCCCTGAGCAGTGAAATCGGGCTTTCCAGAGTTGATCACTTCCTTCTGCCCCATTTGGGGTGGAGATGGCGACTCCACAGCCAAGCTGACGACAGACAACATTGGCATTGGCCAGACTCCAGTGGGAGGCACACAGCACTCTCCATCGTCCAGAAATGTTCATCTCCACCTGCCCCTCACACTGAGAGGAGCCATTTTTCATAAGCCGGATGTCTGTGTACACTAATAGAAAAAGACAGGATTTCAGCAAAGTTTTTTTTTTTTTTTAGCTGAACCGATTGTACGTGGATGTTAAGTCTTGCCATGCATCTCACCTGAACAGGCAACCTGAACAGCTCCACTGTGGTGACAAGTGCCCCCTGGACAGGGCACTCTGGGGCACCACCAGAGCTTAGGCTCCTCCCCCTCACACCTGAACTCTTCAGCCCAGACCCGGCCATCGGACTCTCTGACGGGTACTTGTCCCAGGACAGACACAGCCTTGCCACACCCCAGTTCCGCACAGATGACCTGGGCAGTGGGGATTGTGAAGTTTCCATCAGACACTGGGGTCCAGGCTTCTCCAGAATACACTTCTACTCGCCCTGAGCAGGGTCCATCCCTCCAGCCAGACGCACAAATCCTAAGAGAAACAAAGAACAACAAACCCAGTGAGTGTTCATGAACCTGGCTTGACAACTGTAAACAACACCTCACAGGCAAAGGTGGGAAAGAGGAATAAGAGGGGATAAGAAGAGAGAATTTGACTGTCATTGTCAAATTGCATTTTCATGAGCGAGTTTCTGAAGAGATATCCAGAAGGATTGCAGGGTCAGTTTGGAAGGGCTGGATCCCAAGGAATATATATTGGTTAGGAATGTTAATTCTTATCTGGGGGCCTGGAAACTTCAAGGCCCAAAGAAACTGCACAGTGGTAAACATTCAAACTTGAGTGCAGAGCTGAACTAACTGAGAGTTAAAAAAGATCATGGGATTCGAGAGCTTAGAGGCCTAAGAGCCAGAGAAGTTTAGAAGGTCATCCTGAAATTTCTGGGGCTAGAATTTTGGGCAGTTTTCTTTGAGCCAATATTCAAGTCACTGGGGATGGGAACATCATGTGGGCTGGATCTGAGTGCAGGCATTAGGTCACAATTAGGTAACCTAATTGTGAAAGAAGTTGTTCACAGATAAGTTTGGAAATGACGAAAGCTCAGAGTGTCATAGGAGAGGGAGGGAATGATCCTAGCCATCTTTTTAAAAACCTAGGATTTATGGAGAAGGAAATGGCAGCCCACTCTAGTGTTCTTGCCTGGAGAATCCCAGGGATGGGGGAGCCTGGTGGGCTGCCATCTATGGGGTTGCACAGAGTCGGACATGACTGAAGCTACTTAGCAGCATGAACACACCTGAGAGAAAGTGAAGTCCTAGTGGGATTATGCAAGACAACTGAGTTAGTTGATTACTTCATCCTAGACATGAGAGTCTTAGTAAATGTGAAGGAGTGATGAGAATTTAATGTATTCTAACCCTATCTATATGCCAACTGCATATTCCTTTCCTATCTGGATTTCTGAAATAAGAAGCCAGCAAGGTACGAAAAGGAGAGTGAGAGGAAGATAGCAGAGAGCAAATAAGCCTATATATTTTAGAGATTTCTAAATTGCAAAAGCCTCAATAGTGTTGAAACATAGATTTGGAAACCAAATACTTGTTCCACAAGATTTTAACGCTTTTATCCCCTGTGCTTCTCCCATTTGCCACCTAACACTGCTACCCTTTCCCGATTCTTCCAATGCAAAAAAGAAGAAATGATCTTAAGAGCTACAAATAGATGGAAAGGCTCCAAAAGGGAAGAGCAAATAGATGGAAAGGAAACTCCAAAAGGGGAGATGAGTGGGGAGTGAGGTGGGGTGAGTGGGAGGTTGATAGAGTATGAGAGAGACCAAGGAAAAGACTCAAGATCATGATTTCATCCTTCAGGGACCATATTTGGACAGAGAAAAGGTAATCCAATGGGAAAAACCCCTACAAATCATAAAGAACAATTTTAAAATAATTTGCCTGGTTTCTGAGTGTGCTCATGGTTATGTATGTAATGGTGGAATTTGTCCTGGTAAAGGACTCTGATTGCATAAGTATGTGAACTTTGAAGTCTCAAAAAGAATGATGTAACAGAATAAAAATCTACTATAGAGAGCTGGAGAGAAAAGACACCACAGAAATTAAAGAATTGAAGGATTAGCTTGACCACTGATATAAGAATGAATGATGAGGGAGAGGATGATCTGCTTGCCTTTTGTTATTTATCCATTTCCATCTCCCCAGAGAGGCCCAGGTCAGGACCCCTAGTCCTCTGGCTGGGAGTTTGGTCACAGGCTACACATTCTAATTAAAGCATTTTTATTTAACTGGCTGTATTTGTTGCTCAGTCACTCAGTCGTGTCCAACTCTTTGTGACCCCATGGACTGCAGCGCTCCAGGCTTCCCTGTCCTTCACTATCTCCCTGAGTTTACTCAAACTCATGTCCATTGAGTCAGTGATGCCATCCAACCATCTCATCCTCTGTTGTCCCCTTCTTCTCTGGTCTTCAATCTTTCCCAGCCTCAGGGTCTTTTCCAATGAGTCATTTCTTCTTATCATGTGGCCAAAGTATTGGAGCTTCAGCTTCCGCATACATCCTTCCAATGAGTTATTCAGGGTTGATTTCCTTTAGGATTGACTGATTTGTGCTGTCCAAGGGACTCTCCAGAGTTTTCTCAGCACCACAGTTCAAAAGCATCAATTCTTCAGCTCTCAGCCTTCTTTATGATCCAACTCCACGTCCATACATAACTACTGGAAAATAAAATAAAAGCTTTGACTTATACGACATTTGTCACAAAGTAATGTCTCTGTTTTTTAACATGCTGTCTAGGTTTGTCATAGCTTTTCTTCCAAGAAGCAAGTGCCTTTTAATTTCATGGCTGGAGTCACAGTCTGCAGTGATTTTGGAGCCCAAGAAAATAAAGTCTGTTGTTGTTTCCATTTTTTCCTCATCTCTTTGCCATGAAGTGATGGGACTGGATGCCACGATATTAGTTTTTTGAATGTGGAGTTTCAAGCCAGCTTTTTCACTCTTCTCTTCTACTTTCATCAAGAGGCTCTCCTCTGTTCCTCTTTATTCTCTGCCATTAGGGTGGTGTCATCTGCATATCTGAGGTTATTGATATTGTTATATTAATTCTATGAGATTAAAAATTTAGAAAGAACAAGAAAAAGGTATTTCTTGTATTCTGTTTTATATACCCTGATACATGTGAAATATTCAAATATATGCTGAATACTCAATAAAGTCTTACACATATCAAGATAGAGACTTCTGAGATATGGTATATCTTTTTTTATTTTCTACTTGATTTTAACACTTACATGGAAGAATAAGTGTGTGATAATTCCAAGAAAATTATTAAATAGAAGACCGATGTGAGTAAAGATATTAAATATAGTAAAGACATATCTTTTCTGGTCTCTTGCTGTGTACACATCCTGTGTCCTCAGGCACACGTAGCATCCTTCAGACCACACCTGGCCCCTCAGTGCTGCTCATAGAACCTCACATTTGCCTTCATCAGCTCCCATTCTCCTTCCTCCCAGCTACTATAAAACCTTTTCCACCTTCTTCAAACACTGTATTTGTCCACTTACTCCGAATAAGCCCCCAAAGGCAATTCTCTTATATCATTGAAGTCATCAAATATAAAACTATTATAATTCTCTTAACATAAAACAAAATTCAAGTTTTATTACCTCCACCTTTGACTTGTCAGTTCATGGCTAAGTGTTTCCCAAAGTTTGCATTTATACATTTTAAAGGAAAAA
>NW_017190581.1:0-11220 GCF_001704415.2 Capra hircus | reverse complement strand
TAAGTCGAGAGCACCTGCCACACTTGAGAAAATCCAGGAGGTTCTCCCTCCAGGCAGATGAGGCCCGTTCCGCTGAGGCGTCTCGAGGCTAATCACACCTAACCTCTGGAACTTCCAAAGGGTCCTTCACACCCTTGCTGCAACTCAAGAAGTTCCCCGACATACCCGTCTCCACTCGAGAGGAAGCACGAGAGTCCGCCCTCATCCAGAGGAGCCCCGTTTCCGCTCCTAGCTCGAGAGGAGGGATCCTTCCCATGCGTGGTCGGGAGAGAATTCCCGGGTTCCGTCGCATCTCAAGAGGAGGCGCTCTCCACAGGAAAGGCGAGAGGAACTCCAGGGTCGTGCCACCATTCCCAGAGTCCCCCAGATGTCTCAGTCCATTCCAGGGAAACCTGTTTCCCTGCACTGCCTCGACTTTCAAGCCGAGGATCGACTCACACCACGGTGGCACGTGGGACAGCCCTGTGGGAAAACCTCCTGGGCAAGCCTCGAGTGAAAGCCACAGATCCCTTGATCCACGTGAAGGGAAGCGTGACACTGCTGCTACAGCTCGAGAGGAAATTGCACGTGCATGCCCCCATTCGAGACGAGGACTGACTCCCTTGGGGAGACTCCAGAAGAACCCCAAATCCATGTCAGCACTGGAGAGGAATCCTCAGGTGCCGGCAGCGACTCCACAAAAGGTCTTAGGCCCCGGCATCGACGGGAGAGGAATCCCGAGAGGCCCCCGAAAAACTCGCATGGGGACTGGCCTTTCCTGAGACCACCAGAGCGGGTCGCTGAGGTCCCCGTCGTAAGTCGAGAGCACCTGCCACAACTCGAGAAAATCCAGGAGGTTTCTCCTCCAGGCCAGATGAGGCCCGTTTCCGCTGAGGCGTCTCGAGGCTAATCACACCTAACCTCTGGAACTTCCAAAGGGTCCTTCACACCCTTGCTGCAACTCAAGAAGTTCCCCGACATACCCGTCTCCACTCGAGAGGAATCACGAGAGTTCCCGCATTCATCCAGAGGAGCCCGTTTCCGCCTCCTAGCCTGAGAGGAGGGATCCTTTCCCTGCGTGGTCTGGAAAGAATTCCCGGAGTTCCGTCGCATCTCAAAAGGAGGCGCTCTCCACAGGAAATGCGAGAGGAACTCCTGGGTCGAGCCACATTCCCAGAATCCCCCAGATGTCTCAGTCCATTCCAGGGAAACCTGTTTTCCCTGCACTGCGTCGACTTTCAAGCCGAGGATTGACTCACACCACGGTGGCACGTGGACAGCCCTGTGGGATAGCCTCGTGGGGAAAGCCTCGTGGGAAAGCCTCCTTGAAAAAGCCACAGATCCCTTGATCCAGGCGAATGGAAGCGCGACACTGCTGCTATAGCTCGGGAGGAAAGCGCACGTGCATGCCCCCACTCGAGACGAGGACTGACTCCACTGGCGAGACTCCAGAAGTACCCCAAGATCCATGTCAGCACTGGAGAGGAATCCTCAGGTTCCGGCACCTACTCCACAAAAGATATTAGGCCCAGGCATCGACGGAGAGGAATCCCGAGAGGCCCGCGAGCTACTCGCATGGGGACTGGCCTTTCCTGAGGACCACCAGAGCGGGTCCCTGAGGTCCCCGTCGTAAGTCGAGAGCACCTGCCGCAACTCCGAGAAAATCCAGGAGGTTCTCCCCTCCAGGCGAGATGAGGCCCATTTCCACTGAGGCATTATCGAGGCTAATCACACCTAACTCTGGGAACTTCCAAAGGGTCCTTCACACTCTCTTGCTGCAACACCAAGACGTTCCCCGACATACCCGTCTCCACTCGAGAGGAAGCACGAGAGTCCCACCCATATCCACAGTTGCCCCAGTTCCGCCTCCTAGCCGGAGAGGAGGGATTACTTTTCCCTGCGTGCTCGGGTAAGAATTCCCGGCGTTTCCGTCGCCAACTCAAGAGGACAGGGGCTTCTCCACAGGAAAGGCGAGAGGAACTCCAGGGTCGTGCCACCATTCCCAGGAGTCCCCCAGATGTCTGCGTACATTCCAGGGAAACCTGTTTTCCCCTGCACTGCCTCAACTTTTCAAGCCGAGGATCGACACACCACCCACGGCTGCAACGTAGGACAGCCCTGTGGGAAAGGCTCTTGGGCAAGCCTCGTGGGAAAGCCTCGAGGGAAAGCCCACAGATCCCTTGATCCATGCGCCGAAGGGAAGCGCGAAACTGCTGCTACAGCTCGGGGAGGAAGGCGAACGTGCATTCCCCCACTCGAGAGGAGGGACTGACTCCACTGGGGAGACTCCAGAAGTACCCCCAAGATCCATGTCAGCATTGGAGAGGAATCCTCAGGTTCCGCACCCAATCCACAAAAAGATATTAGGCCCAGGCATCGACGGGAGAGGAATCCCGAGAGGCCGCGAGCTACTCGCATGGGGACTGGCCTTTCCTGAGGCCACCAGAGCGGGTCCCTGAGGTCCGCGTCGTAAGTCGAGAGCACCTGCCGCAACTCGAGAAAATCCAGGAGGTTCTCCCCTCCAGGCGAGATGAGCCCCATTTCTGCTGAGGCGTCTCGAGGCTAATCACACCTAATCTCTGGAACTTCCAAACGGTGCTTCACACCGTGGCTGCAACTCAAGAAGTTCCCCGACATACCGTCAGCTCTCGAGAGGAAGCACGAGAGTCCTGCCCACATCCAGAGGAGCCCCGTTTATGCTACTAGCTCGAGAGGGAGGGATCCTTTCCCTGAGTGGTCGGAAAGAATTCCCGCCGTTCCCGTCGCATCTCAAGAGGAGGCGCTCTCCACAGGAAAGGCGAGAGGAACTCCAGGGTCGTGCCACATTCCCAGAGTCACCCAGATGTCTCAGTCCATTCCAGGGAAACCTGTTTTTTCCTGCACAGCCTCGAATTTCAAGCCGAGGATTGACTCAACACCACGGTGGCACGTGGGACATCCCTGTGGGAAAGCCTCAAGGGAAAGCCACAGATCCCTTGATCCACGCGAAGGGAGCGCGACACTTGCTGCTACATCTCGGGAGTAAAGCGCACGTGCATGCCCGCACTCGAGACGAGGACTGACTCCCCTGGGGAGACTCCAGAAGTACCCCAAGATCCATGTCAGCACTGGAGAGGAATCCTGATGTTCCGGCACCGACTCCACACAAGGTCTTAGGCCCCGGCATCGACGGGAGAGGAATCCTGAGAGACCCCCGAGCAACTCGCATGGGGACTGGCCTTTCCTGAGGCCAACAGAGAGAGTCCATGAGGTCGCCGTCGAAAGTCGAGAGCGCCTGCCGGCAACTCGAAAAAATTCAAGGAGTTTCTCCCCTCCAGGCGAGATGAGGCCCATTTCCGCTGTGGCGTCTCGAGGTTAATCACACCTAACCTCTGGAACTTCCAAAGGGTTCTTCACACCCTTACTGCTACTCAAGAAGTTCCCCGACTTACCCGTCTCCACTCGAGAGGAAGCACGAGAGTCCCGCCCACATCCAGGAGGAGCACCGTTTCCGCCTCCTAGCTCGAGAGGAGGGATCCTTTCCCTGCGTGGTCGAGAAAGAATTTCCGGCGTTCCCATCGCATTTCTCGAGGCGGCGCTCTCCACAGGAAAGGTGTGAGGGACTCTAGGATCGTGGGCATCATTCCCTGAGTCCCCCAGATGACTCAGTCCATTGCAGGGAAACCTATTTTCCCTGCACTGCCTCGACTTTCAAGCCGAGGATCGACTCACACCACGGTGGCACGTGGGACAGCCCTGTGGGAAAGCCTCGTGGGAAAGCCTCGTGGGAAATCCTCGTGGGAAAGCCTCGAGGGAAAGCCACAGATCCCTTGATCCACGCGAAGGGGAAACGTGACACTGCTGCTACAGCTCGGGAGGGAAAGCGCACGTGCATGCCCCCACTCGGGAGGAGGACTGACTCCCCTGGGGAGACTCAAGAAGTACACCAAGGATCCATGTCAGCACTGAAGAGGAATCCTCAGGTTCCGGCACCGGACTCCTCACAAGACCTTAGGCCCCGGCATCGACGGGAGAGAAATCCCTGAAAGGCTCCCGAGCAACTCGCATGGGGACTGGCCTTTCCTGAGGCCACCAGAGGGGATCCTTGTTGTTCCCGTCATAAGTCGAGAGCACATGCCGCAACTCGAGAAAATCCAGGAGGTTGTCCCCTCCAGGCGAGATGAGGCCCATTTCTGCTGAGGGGTCTCGAGGCTAATCACACCTAACCTCTGAAACTTCCAAAAGGTACTTCACGCCCTTGCTGCAACTCAAGAAGTTCCCCGACCTACCCGTCTCCATTCGAGAGGAAGCACGAGAGTCCCGCCCACATCAAGAGGAGCCATCTTTCTGCCTCATAGCTCGAGAGCAGGGATCCCTTCCCTGCGTGGTCGGGAAAGAATTCCCGGCGTTTTCCGTCGCATCTCAAGAGGAGGTGCTTTCCACAGGAAAGGTGAGAGGAACTCCAGGGTCGTGCCACCATTCCCAGAGTCCCCCAGATGTTCTCAGTCCATTGCATGGAAAACTATTTTCCCTGCACTGCCTCGACTTTTCAAGCCGAGGATCGACTCACACCACAGTGACACGTGGGACAGACCTGTGGGAAAGCCTCGTTGGAAAGCCTCGAGGGAAAACCACAGATCCCTTGATCCACCGCGAAAGGAAGTGTGACACTGCTGCTACAGCTCGGGATAAAAGCGCTCGTGCATGCCCCCACACAAGATGAGGACTGACTCCCCTGGGGAGACTCCAGAAGTACCCCCAAAATCCATGTCAGCACTGGAGAGGAATCCTCAGGTTCGGCACCAACTCCACACAAGGTCTTAGGCCCCCGGCATCGACAGGAGAGGAATCCCGAGAAACCCCGAGCAACTCCCATGGGGACTGGCCTTTCCTGAGGCCCCCAGAGCGGGTCCCTGAGGTCCCCGTCGTACGTTGAGAGCACCTTCCGCAACTCGGCAAAATCCAGGAGGTTCTCCCCTCCAGGCGAGATGAGGACCATTTCCACTGAGGCGTCTCAAGACTTATCACATCTAACATCTGGAACTTCCAAAGGGTCCTTCCACACCCTTGCTGCAACTCAAGAAGTTCCCCGGCATACCTGTCTCAAATCGAGAGGAAGCACGAGAGTTCTGCCCACATCCAGAGGAGCCCCGTTTCCGCCTCCTTGCTGGAGAGGTGGATCCTTTCCCTGCGTGGTCGGGAATGATTTCCCGGCGTTCCCCTCACATCTCAAGAGGAGGTGCTCACCACAGGAAATGCGAGAGGAACTCCAGGATCGTGCCACCATTCCCTGAGTCCCCCAGATGTCTCAGTCCATTCCAGGGAAACCTGTTTTCCCCGCACTGCCTCGACTTTCAAGGCGAGGATCGACTCACACTACGGTGGCACGTGGACAGCGCTGTGGGAAAGCCTCGCAGGAAAGCCTCGTGGGAAAGCCTCGAGGGAAAGCCACAGATCCCTTGATCCACGCGAAGGGAAGTGTGACACTGCTGCTACAGCTCCAGAGGAAAGCGCACGTGCAGGCGACCACTCGAGACGAGGACTGAGTCCCCTGGGGAGACTCCAGAAGTACCCCAAGATCCATGTCAGCACTGGAGAGGAATCCTCAGGTTTCCGGCACCGACTCCACACAAAATCTTAGGAACCCGGCATCGATGGGAGAGGAATCCCAGGAGGCCCCCGAGCAACTCGCATGGGCACTGGCCTTTCCTGAGGCCACCAGAGCGGGTCGCTGAGGTCCCCGTCGTAATTCGAGAGCACCTGCTGCAATTCGAGAAAATCCAGGAGGTTCTCCCCTCCAGGCGAGGTGAGGGCCATTTCCGCTGAGGCGTCTCGGAAGCTAATCACACCTAACCTCTGGAACTTCCAAAGGGTCCTTCACACCCTTGCTGCAACTCAAGAAGTTCCCCAACATACCCGTCTCCACTCGAAAGGAAGCACGAGAGTCCCGCCCACATCCAGAGGAGCCCCGTTTCCGCCTCCTAGCTCGAGAGGAGGGATCCTTTCCCTGCGTGGTCGGGAAAGAATTCCCGGGCATTCCCCTCGCATCTCAAGAGGAGGCGCTCTCCAAAGGAAAGGCGAGAGGAACTCCAGGGTCATGCCACCATTCCCAGAGTCCCCCAGATGTCTCACTCCATTCCAGGGAAGCCTGTATTCCCCACCTTCTGCCTCGACTTTCAAGCTGAATGATCGACTCACACCACGGTGGCACGTTGGGACAGCCCTGTGGGGAAAGCCCTCGTGGGAAATTCTCGAGGGAAAGCCACAGATCCCTTGATCCAAGCGAAGGGAAGCGTGACACTGCTCTTACAGCTCTGGAGAAAAGCGCACGTGCATGCCCTCACTCGAGACGAGGACTGACTCCCCTGGGGAGACTCCAGAATTACCCAAGATCCATGTCAGCACTGGAGAGGAATCCTCAGTTTCCGGCACCGACTCCACACAAGATCTTTGGCCCGGCAGCGATGGGAGAGGAATCCCGAGAGGCCCCCGAGCAACTCGCATGGGGACTGGCCTTCCTGAGGCCACCAGAGTGACTCCCCAGGGGAGTGGGTCCCTAGCAGTGTCATGCTTCCTTCGCGTGGATCAAGGAATCTGTGGCTTTCCCTCGAGGCTTTTCCCACGAGGCTTTCCCACGAGGCTTTCCCAGTGGGCTGTCCCACGTGCCACCGGTGGTGTGAGTCGATCCTAGGCTTGAAAGTCAAGGCAGTGCAAGGAAAACAGGTTTCCCTGGAATGGACTGAGACATCTGTGGAACTCTGGGAATGGTGGCACGACACTGGAGTTGCTCTCGCGTTTCCTGTGGAGAGTGCCCAGAGCAACTTGCATGGGGACTGGCCTTTCATGAGGCCAACAGAGCGGGTCTCTGAGGTCCAAGTCGTAAGTCGAGAGCTCCTGCTGCAACTCGAGAAAATCCAGGAGGTTCTCCCCTCCAGGCGAGATGTGGCCCATATCCGATGAGGCGTCTCGAGGCTTATCAACAAGCGTCTGGAACTAACAAACGGGCCTTCAAACCCTAGCTGCAACTCAAGAAGTTCCCCGAAATACCCCTCTCCACTCGAGAGGAAGCACGAGAGTCCCGCCCCATCCAGAGTAGCCCCGTTACTGCCTCCTAGCTCGAGAGGAGGGATCCTTTCACTGAGTGGTCGGTCAAGTATTCCCGGAGTTCCCGACTCATCTCAAGAGGAGGCGCTATCCACAGGAAAGGCGAGAGGAACTCCAGATTCGTGCACCCATTCCCAGAGTCCCCCAGATGTCTCAGTCCATTCCAGGGAAACCTGTTTCCCTACACTGCCTCGACTTTCAGGACGAGGATCCACTCACACCACGGTGGCACTTGGCACAGCCCTTAGGGAAATCCTCGAGGGAAAGCCACAGATCCCTTGATCCATGCAAAGAGAAGCGTGACACTGCTGCTACAGCTTGGGAGGAAAGCGCACGTGCATGCCTCCACTCGAGATGAGGACAGACTCCCCTGGGGAGACTCCAGAAGTACCCCAAGATCTATGTCAGCACTGGAGAGGAATCCTCAGGTTCAGGCACCGACTCCACACAAGGTCTTAGACCCGGCATCGACGGGAGAGAAATCCCGAGAGGCCCCGAGCAACTCGCATGGGGACTGGCCTTACCTGAGGCCACCAGAGCGGGTCCCTGAGGTCCCCGTCGTAAGTCGAGAGCACCTGCACCAACTCGAGAAAATGCAGGAGGTTCTCCCCTTCTGAGGCGTCCCCAGGCTAATTACACCTAACCTCTGGAACTTTTCAAAGGGTCCTTCACACCATTGCTGCAACTCAAGAAGTTCCCCGACGTACCCGTCTCCACTCGAGAGGAAGCACGAGAGTCCGCCCACATCCAGAGGAGCCCCGTTTCCGCCTCATAGCTCGAGAGGAGGGATCTTTCCCTGCGTGGTCGGGAAAGAATTCCCGGCGTTCCCGTCGCATCTCAATTGGAGGCGCTCTCCACAGGAAAGGAGAGAGGAACTCCAGGGTCGTGCCACCATTCCCAGAGTCTTCCAGATGTCTCAGTCCATTCCAGGGAAACCTGTTTTCCCTGCACTGCCTCGACTTTCAAGCCGAGGATCGACTCACACCTCGGTGGCACGTGGGACAGCCCTGTGGGAAAGCCTGGTGGGAAAGCCTCGTGGGAAAGTCTCGCGGGAAAGCCTCGAGGGAAAGCCACAGATGCTTTGATCCACGCGAATGGAAGCTTGACAGTGCTGCTACAGCTCGGGAGGAAAGTTCACGTGCATGCCCTTACTCGAGACGAGGACTGACTCCCCTGTGGAGACTCCAGAAGTACCCCAAGTTCCATGTCAGCACTGGAAAGAATCCTCAGGTTCCGGCACCGACTACACAAGGTCTTAGGCCCTGGCATCGACAGGAGAGGAATCCCGAGAGGCCCCGAGCAACTCACATGGGGACTGTCCTTTCCTGAGGCCACCAGAGCGGATCCTTGAGGTCCCTGTCGTAGGATGAGAGCACCTGCAGCAACTTGAGAAAATACAGGAGGTTCTCCCTTCCAGGCGAGATGAGGCCCATTTCCGCTGAGGTGTCACAAGGCTAATCACTCCTAACCTCTGGAAATTCCAAAGGGTCCTTCACACCCTTGCTGCAACTCAAGAAGATCCCCAACATACCCGTCTCCACTCGAGAGGAAGCACGAGAGTCCCACCACATCCAGAGGAGCCTCGTTTCCGCCTCATGGCTCGAGAGGAGGGATCCTTTCACTGCGTGGTCGGGGAAAGAATTCCCGGCATTCCCCTCGCATCTCAAGAGGAGGCGATCTCCACAGGAAAGGCGAGAGGAACTCCAGGGTCGTGCCACCATTCCCAGAGTCCCCCAGATGTCTCAGTCCATTCCAGGGAAACCTGTTTTCCCTGCACTGCCTCGACTTTCAAGCCGAGGATCGACTCACACGACGGTGACACGTGGTCAGCCCTGTGGGAAAGCCTCGTGGGAAAAGCCTCGTGGGAAAGCCTCTGGGAAAACCTCGAGGGAAAGCCACAGATTCCTTGATCCACGCGAAGGGAAGCGTGACACTGCTGCTACAGCTCTGAAGGAAAGCGCAACTGCATGCCCCCACACGAGACGAGGACTGACTCCCCTGGGGAGACTCCAGAAGTAACCCAAGATCCATGTCAGCACTGGAGAGGAATCCTCAGGTTCAGGCACCGACTCCACACAAGGTCTTAGGTCCCGGCATCGATGGAGAGGAATCCCGAGAGGCCCCCGAGCAACGTGCATGTGGACTGGCCTTTCCTGAGGCCACCAGAGCGGGTCCCTGAGATACCCGTCGTATGTCGAGAGCACATGCAGCAACTCGAGAAAATCCAGGAGGTTGTCCCCTCCAGGCGAGTTGAGGCTCCTTTCTGCTGAGGCGTCTCGAGGCTAATCACACCTACCCTCTGGAACTTCCAAAGGGTCCTTCACACCCTTCCTGCAACGCAAGAAGTTCCCGGTATACCTGTCTCCACACGAGAGGAAGCACGAGCGTCCCGCCCACATCCAGAGGAGCCCCGTTACCGCCTCCTAGCTCGAGAGGTGGGATTCTTTCCCTGCAGGGTCGGGAAAGAATTCCCGGCGTTCCTGTTGCATCTCAAGAGGAGGCGCTCTCCACCTGAAAGGCGAGAGGGACTCAAGGGTCGTGCCACCATTCCCAGAGTCCCGCAGATGTCTCAGTCCATTCCAGGGAAACCTGTTTTCCCTGCACTGCCTCGACTTTCAAGCCGAGGATCGAATCACACCAAGGTGGCACGTGGGACAGACCTGTGGGAAAGCCTCTTGGGAAAGCCTCGTGGGAAAGCCTCGAGGGAAAGCCACAGATGCCTTGATCCACGGGAAGGAAACGTGACACTGCTGCTACAGCCGGAGGAAAGCGCACGTGCATGCCCCCACTCGAGACGAGGACTGACTCCCCTGGGGACTCCAGAAGTACCCCAAGATCCATGTCAGCACTGGAGAGGAATCCTCAGCTTCCGGCACCGACTCACACAAGGTCTTATGCCGGGGTCCAGCCCCGGTGGATCCAGGGAATTCGAAGGGTGAACGGCGTTGGCGTGGAAAGACTTGTTTATTTATTAATGTAAGATTAGATTAGGAAACTATAGTGTAGTAAGAAGATTAAGTGGAGGAGAGGCTGAATAGCTTGGTTTATGCGGAAGGCCAATAAATTCCAGACAAGGAATTTGCACCACCTACGTTGGGCCACCGGCGCCCGCTGGAATATCTAAGGGTGCCTCGCCTTAAGCTCCCTTTCGTGCGGGTCTTAACAGCCAGTGCAAGTAAGTAGACCTGGCAAGCCTCCGCACTCCAGTTGGAGATTCAGCCTGAAGTTAAAGTAAAGAGCAGAGAGAAGGAAAGGTAGAGAAGAAGAAAGAGAGAGAAAGACACGGGGGGAGCCAGAGTCCCAAGAAACCAGGCTGAGAGACTAGTTCGAGAAGCTGGTCCGAGAAACTGGCCCCGGCCCCTGGCCTCCTCCTTTATTGTTCAGAAGGCCTTTTATACTTTTGATAAAACATGGAGATCAATGGATAACACAATTATGTAGTGTTCACAACCCAGATTCTTTCTGTATATCATTTTGTATACAAAAGTTCTCAGGTGATTTACATTATCTTCTGGCCAAGAGGCTTGTTAACACTTTTTGGCTCTCTTCCTTAATGAATGTTAATTTTGTTTCCCCTGTAGTGTTTTTCTTTAATCTGCATCTCCTTAAAGCATTAAAGTTACATCTCTATAGAACAAAGGTGCAGTGGGTTATAACAAAGAAGGTACTTAACTCAAAATTAATGTTGCTAATACCAGGTCTACTACTTGTTTTTTCTATATACCAACTATATCTAAAAATAAAGGATATGAAAATTTGGCAGCAAGCATTGACCCAAGAAATGAAACTTTTAATCAGTCCTATTCTAAAGGTTTTAACTCCTCGGAAGCTCCTGCATTCCTAGGATGTTTTTTAAGCTTCCTGTGCCTCCTGCGGTCAGGAGGCTCAAACAATCACAAGCACAGCTGTACGAGTCCTAGAGGCAGGCTAGAAAGAAATCAGAGGGTTTTTGGATTGAAACACTCTTTCAAATGCAGAAGACTAACGGCCTGAATTGACTTTTTCCAGAAAAGGTCAGAAGAGTGAAAAAGCAGAGCACAACAACCGGCAGATTTTTGTTGGGGTACATGCTTAAAAATTTCCAGAGGGGTCGCTGAAGTCTGAGCACGCCTTGCGTATGTCAGTTTCCTTCCTCATAAACTTGTCACGCGGGCTTCC
>NW_017190580.1:0-11221 GCF_001704415.2 Capra hircus | reverse complement strand
GTTGAAGTTCAAGTCAAGGACAAGTTCAAGTTGAAGTTCAAGGTCAAAGTTCAAGTTCAAGGTCAAGTTCAAGTTCAATGTCAAGGTCAAGATTTCAAGTCAAGTTCAAGTTCAAGTTCAAGTTCAAGTTCAAGTTCAAAGTCAAGTTCAAGTTCAAGTTTCAAGTCAAGTTTGAAGTTGAAGTTCAAGTTCAAGGTCAAGGTCAAGTTCAAGTCAAGGTCAAGGTCAAGCCCAAGTTCAAGTTCAAGTCAAGGTCAAGGTCAAGTTCAAGTTCAAGTTCAAGGGCAGGGCAAGGTCAAGCCCAAGACCAAGGCAAGGGCAACGGCAACGCCAAAGGCAAGGCCAAGGCCCAGGCCAAGGCAAAGGCCAAGGCCACCAAAGCGACGCCAAACCCCGTAACGCATGACAAAAGGCAGAAGCCACTAGGCCCCTGTGCAGAGGAAGCCACTGAAGGCAGCAAGGCCACAGAGCTCCCCGACTCCCATTCCCACATGAAGATGTGAGGATAAAGGGCCTCATCCCAGCACAGCACCCGCTCCCACCACCCCGCAACCCCGGCCCCGCCCCCCGCAGCACGCCCCCTGAAACAACACTGTCTTCCCAGAAAAGAGAACGGAGAAGCCATGTGTGTGCCAAAGGAGCAAGATGAACGAACGATGCCACGCCCTCCGAATTTGGGCACACCTGACGCCTCGGAAACCCGGGCCTGGCCGATGGGTCCCAGCCGTTCTCGGGTGGGAGGGGGTCAACACATTGGCCGAGAGCCCTTGCCCAGGCCACCCACAAATCCCTGAGATGTGATCCGACCACAGGGACCGAGGGCAAACGTACCGCTTGAGGTGCTGGAGGAGCCGAACCAAGCCATGGTGGGAGAGGCACACGGGCACGCTGCAGACTGCTGGCCGAGTGGGCGGGGACCCAGCAGCTCAGGACTCTGGAGAACGGGAGGCGTCTCCGCCACCACTGACGTCAATAGGGTTTGGGTGGGTAGATGGAGGGGGCCGCCCCTGGCCCTCTTCCAAGCAGAGACCCTGGACGGAGTCCCGTGGAGCGAGTGGGCTTTTTCCGGGCACGGCTGTGCCCTGGACCGCCAAGATCCCCGTTGGGGTGGCGGTAGTTCGGGGGCTTTGGTTTGTGGCCCTCCCTCGCAGCGGGGGTGGGTTCAACCACGAGTGGATCAATCAGGGGCCCTCAGCAGTGCCAAGGGAACTCACCGCCCAGGAAACGCCCCTAGGTTCCCTTTGAATTGGCCACCAACGCCCCCTTTCCCAGCCTGCTTGCTCTGAGATTTCCTCCTTTTCACATTCCACAGGTCCCTGGTCCTCGACTGTCCCCGCTGGTCCTCCGAGCATTCCGGGACACCAGACGCTCTCTCCAGCGCCTCCACCTAGATCCCTCGCTGTCCTCGCCTCCGTTTCCCCCATGCCCCCTCCCCAACTCCTCCGTGGGCTCTTGCATCCTTTCCCTACAGCAGTCCAGAGTGCCACCCCGAGGGCTTGAGTTGCCTGGAGCCCCAAGGCTCCGGCCAGAGACCTGAGGGCCAGCGTCTGGACTGGCAGCTAATGCATTTGGGGCTTTTCTCACGTGGAGCCTGAGGCCCGCACCTCCGCGGGCAACCCCCCAGCGCGAGTGCCTTGGAGATACCCGCCCAAGGGGACAGTGTATCCCCTACTGTGGGAAGGAGGTTCCTGTTTTCGCTGCACTGGTTCGACTTCACGCGAGGATCGACTCACACCATGGTGGCAAGTGGAATAGCCCTGTGGGAAAGCCTCATGGGAAAGACTCCAGGGAGAGCCACAGATTCCTTGATCCACCGAGAAGGGAAGCGTGACACTGCTGCTACGCTCGGGAGGAAGCGCACGTGCATGACCCCACTCGAGCCGAGTACTGACGCAAGCTTGGGAGACTCCAGAAGTACGCCAAGATCCATGTCAGCACTGCAGAGGAATCCTCAGGTCCGGTCCCGACTCCACACAAGGTCTTAGGCCCCGGCATCGACGGGAGAGGAAAACTGAGAGGCCCCCTAGCACCTCGCATGGGGACTGGCCTTTCCTGAGGTCACCAGAGCGGGTCCCTGAGGTCTCCGTCGTAACTCGAGAGCACCTGCCGCAACTCGAGAAAATCCAGGAGGTTCTCCCATCCAGGCGAGATGAGGCCCATTTCCGCTGAGGCGTCTCGAGGCTAATCACACCTAACCTCTGGAACTTCCAAAGGGTCCTTCACACCCTTGCTGCAAGTCAAGAAGTTCTCCGACATACCCATATCCACTCGAGAGGAAGGACGAGGGTCCCGCCCATATCCAGCTGAGCCCCGTTTCCGCCTCGTAGCTCGAGAAGAGGGATCCTTTCCCTTCGTCGTCGGGAAAGAATTCCCGGCCTTCCCGTCGCATCTCAAGAGGAGGCGCTCTCAACAGGAAAGACGAGAGGAACTTCAGGGCCTTGCCAGCATTCCAAGAGTCCCCCAGATGTCTAAGTCCATTCCAGAAGAAACTGTTTTCCCTGCACTGCCTCGACGTTCACACCGAGGATCGACTCACACCACTGTGGCACGTGGGACAGCCCTGTTGGAAAGCCTCGTGGGAAAGCCTCAATGGAAAGCGACAGATCCCTTGATCCACACGTCGGCAAGCGTGACACTGCTGCTGCAGGTCGTGAGGAAATGGCAGGTGCATGCCCCCACACGAGATGAGGACTGACTCCCCTGGTGAGACTCCAGAAGTACCCCAAGATCCATGTCAGCACTGGAGAGGCATCCTCAGGGTCTGGCCCCGACTCCACACAAGGTCTTAGGCACCGGCATCGATGGGAGAGGAATCCCTAGAGGCCCCCTGGTAACTCACATGGGGACTGGACTTTCCTGAGGCCACCAGAGCGGGTCCCTGAGGACCCGTCGTAACTCGAGAGCACCTGCCGCAACTGGGTAAAATCCAGGAGGTTCTCCCCTCCAGGCGGGATGAGGCCCATTTCCTCTGAGGTGTCTGGAGGCTCATCACACCTAACCTCTGGAAATTAAAAAGGGTCCTTGCTGCAACTCAAGAAGTTCCCCGACATACCCGTCTCCACACAAGAGGAAGCACGGGGGTCCCGCCCACATTCAGAGGAACCCCGTTTCCGAGATGAAGGATCCTATCCTGCTTAGTCAGGAAAGATTTTTTGGCGTTTCCATGGCATCTCAAGAGCAAGGGTTCTCAATAGGAAAGGCAAGAGGAACTCCAGGGTCGTGCCACCATTTCAAGAGTCCCCCAGATGTCTCAGTCCATTTCAGAGGAACCCGTTTTCCCAGCACTGCCTCGAATTTCACGCCGAGGATCCACTCACACCATGGTGGCATGTGGGACAGCCCTGTGAGAAAGCCTCGAGGGAAAGCCACAGATCCCTTGATCCCCGCGACGGGAAGCGTGACACATCTGCTACACTGTCCCTGAGGTCACGGTCGTATGTCGAGAGTACCTGCCGCAACTCGAGAAAATCCAGGAGGTTCTCTGCTCCAGTCGAGATGAGGCCCATTTTCTCTGCGGCGTCTCGAGAGTAATCACACCTAAACTCTGGAACTTCCAAAGTGTCGTAAACACCCTTGCTAAAACTCAAGAAGTTCCCCGACATACCCGTCTCCACTCCAGAGGAAGCACGAGGGTCCGGCCACCGCCAGAGGAGCTCCGTTTCCGCCTCCAGCTCGAGATGAGGGATCCTTCCCTGCTTCCTCGGGAAAGAATTCCCGACGTTTCGACGCATCTCAAGAGGAGGCGCGCTGCACAGGAAAGGCGAGAGGAACTCATGGGTCGTGCCACCATTCAAGAGTCCCCAGATGTCTCAGTCCATTCCAGAGATCCTGTTTTCCCTGCACTGCTTCGACTTTCACGCCGAGGATCGACTTCACACCACGGTGGTACGTGTGACAACCCTGTGGGAAAGCCTCGTGGGAAAGCCTCGAGGGAAAGCCACAGATCCCTTAATCCAGCGACGGAAAGCGTGACACTGCTGCTACAGCACGGCAGGAAAGCGCACGTGCATGCCCCTACTCGACACGAGAACTGACTCCCCTGGTGAGAATCCAGAAATACCCCAAGATGCATGTCAGCCCTGGAGAGGAATCCTCAGGTTCCAGCCCCGACTCCACACAAGGTCTTAGGCCCTGGCATCGACGGGAGAGGAATAGCGACAGGACCTCTAGCAACTCGCATGGGACTGGCCTTTCCTGAGGTCACCAGAGCGGGTCCATGAGGTCCCGTCGTAAGTCGAGAGCACCTGCCGCAACTCGGTAAAATCCAGGAGGTTCTCCCCTGCAGGTGAGATGAAGGCCGTTTCCACTGAGGTGTCTCGAGGCTAATCACACGTGAACTCTGGAACTTCTAAAGAGTCTTTCACAGTCATGCTGCAACTCAAGAAGTTCCCCGACATACCCGTCTCCACTCAAGAGGAAGCACGAGGGTCCCGGCCACATCCAGAGGAGCTCCGTTTCCGGCTCGTAGCTCGAGATGAGGGATCCTTTCCCTACTTGGTCGGGAAAGAATTCCTGGCATTCCCATCGCATCTCAAGAGGAGGCGCTCTAAACAGTAAAGGTGAGAGGAACTCCAGGTCGTGCCATCATTCCCAGAGTCCCCCGGATGTCTCAGTCAATTCCAGGGAAACCTGTTTTCCCTGCACTGCCTCGACTTTCAATCCGAGGATAGAGTCACACCACGGTGGCACGTGGGACAGCCCTGTGGGAAAGCCTCGAGAGAAAGCCTCGTGGGAAAGCCTCGAGGGAAATCCACAGATGCCTTGATCCACTCGAAGGGAAGCTTGAAAATGCTGCTACAGCTCGGGAGGAAAGCGAACGTGCATGCCCCACTCAAGACGAGATCTGACTCCCCTGGGGAGACTCCAGAAGTACCCCAAGATCCATGTCAGCACTGGAGAGGAATCCTCAGGTTCCGGGACTGACTCCACACAAGGTCTTAGGCCCGGGCATCGACGGGAGAGGAATCCCGAGAGACCACCGAGCATCACGAATGGGGACTGGCCTTTCCTGAGGCCACCAGAGCGGGTTCCTGAGGTCCCCGTCGTAAGTCGAGAGCACCTGCCGTAACTCGAGAAAATCCAGGAGGTTCTCCCCTCCAGGCGAGATGAGGCCCATTTCCTCTGAGGCGTCTCGAGGCTAATCACACCTAACCTCTGGAACTTCCTATGGGTCCTTCACACCCTTGCTGCAACTCAAGAAGATCCCCAAAATACCCGTCTCCACTCGAGAGGAAGCACGAGAGTCCCGCCCACATCCAGAGGAACCCCGTTTCCGCCTCCTAGCTCGAGAGTAGGGATCCTTTCCCTGCCTGTTCAGGAAAGAATTCCCGGCGTTCCCGACGCATCTCAAGAGGAGGCACTCTCCACAGGAAAGGGGAGAGGAACTCCAGGGTCGTGCCACCATTCCCAGAGTCCCCCAGATGTCTCAATCCATTCCAGGGAAACCTGTTTTCCCTGCACTGCCTCAACTTTCAAGCCGAGGATCGACTCACACCACGGTGGCACGTGGGACAGCCCTGCGGGAAAGCCTGTGGGAAAGCCTCGAGGGAAAGCCACAGATCCCTTGATCCACGCGAAGGGAAGCGTGACACTGCTGCTACAGCTCGGGAGGAAAGCGCACGTGCATGCCCCCACTCGCGACGAAGACTGACTCCCCTGGGGAGACTTCAGAAGTACCCCAAGATCCATGTCAGCACTGGAGAGGATTCCTCAGGTTCCGGCACTGACTCCACACAAGGTCTTATGCCGGGGTCCAGCCCCGGTGGATCCAGGGAATTCGAAGGGTGGTCGGCGTTGGCGTGGAAAGACTTGTTTATTTATTAATGTAAGATTAGATTAGGAAACTATAGTGTAGTAAGAAGATTAAGTGGAGGAAGAGGGCTGAATAGCTTGGTTTACGCGGAAGGCCAATAAAATTCCAGACAAGGAATTTGCACCACCTACGTTGGGCCACCGGCGCCCGCTTGAATATCTAAGGGTGCCTCGCCTTAAGCTCCCTTTCGTGCGGGTCTTAACAGCCGGGGCAAGTAAGTAGACCTGGCGAGCCTCCGCACTCCAGGTGGAGATTCAGCCTGAAGTTAAAGTAAAGAGCAGAGAGAAGGAAAGGTAGAGAAGAAGAAAGAGAGAGAAAGACACGGGGGGAGCCAGAGTCCCAAGAAACCAGGCTGAGAGACTAGTTCGAGAAGCTGGTCCGAGAAACTGGCCCCGGCCCCTGGCCTCCTCCTTTATTGTTCAGAAGGCCTTTTATACTTTTGATAAAACATGGAGATCAATGGATAACACAAAATTATGTAGCGTTCACAACCCAGATTCTTTCTGTATATCATTTTGTATACAAAAGGTCTCAGGTGATTTACATTATCTTCTGGCCAAGAGGCTTGTTAACACTTTTTGGCTCTCTTCCTTAATGAATGTTAATTTTGTTTCCCCTGAAGTGTTTTTCTTTAATCTGCATCTCCTTAAAGCATTAAAGTTACATCTCTATAGAACAAAGGTGCAGTGGGTTATAACAAAGAAGGTACTTAACTCAAAGATCTAATGTTGCTAATACCAGGTCTACTACTTGTTTTTCTATATACCAACTATATCTAAAAATAAAGGATATGAAAATTTGGCAGCAAGCATTGACCCAAAAAATGAAACTTTTAATCAGTCCTATTCTAAAGCTTTTGACTCCTCGGAAGCTCCTGCATTCCTAGGATGTTTTAAGCTTCCTGTGCCTCCTGCGGTCAGGAGGCCTCAAACAATCACAAGCGCAGCTGTACGAGTCCTACAGGCAGGCTAGAAAGCCATCAGAGGGTTTTTGGATTGAAACACTCTTTCAAATGCAGAAGACTAACGCCCTGAATTGACTTTTTCCAGAAAAGGTCAGAAGAGTGAAAAAGCAGAGCACAAAAACCGGCAGATTTTTGTTGGGGTACATGCTTAAAAATTTCCAGAGGGGTTCCTGAAGTCTGAGCACGCCTTGCTTATGTCAGCTTCCTTCCTCATAAACTTGTCACGGGCGGGCTTCCTCACACTGGCTCCCGGCAGGCTTAGGCCCCGGCATCGACGGGAGAGGAATCCCGAGAGGCCCCGAGCAACTCGCATGGGGACTGGCCTTTCCTGAGGCCACCAGAGCGGGTCCCTGAGGTCCCCGTCATAAGTCGAGAGCACCTGCCGCTACTCGAGAAAATCCAGGAGGTTCTCCCCTCCAGGCGAGATGAGGCCCATTTCCGCTGAGGCGTCTCGAGGCTAATCACACCTAACCTCTGGAACTTCCAAAGGGTCCTTCACACCCTTGCTGCAACTCAAGAAGTTCCCCGACATACCCGTCTCCACTCGAAAGGAATCACGAGAGTCCCGCCCTCATCCAGAGAAGCCCCGTTTCCGCCTCCCAGATCGAGAGGAGGGATCCTTTCCCTGCGTGGTCGGGAAAGAATTCCCGGCGTTCCCGTGGCATCTCAAGAAGAGGCGCTCTCCACAGGAAAGGCGAGAGGAACTCCAGGGTCGTGCCACCATTCCCAGAGTCCCCCAGATGTCTCAGTTCATTCCAGGGAAACCTGTTTTCCCTGTACTGCCTCGACTTTCAAGCCGAGGATCGACTCACACCACGGTGGCACGTGGGACAGCCCTGCGGGAAAGCCTTGCGGGAAAGCCTCGTGGGAAAGCCTCGAGGGAAAGCCTCGTGGGACACAGATCCCTTGATCCACGCGAAGGGGAGCATGACACTGCTGCTACAGCTCGGGAGGAAAGCGCACGTGCATGCCCCCACTCGCGACGAAGACTGACTCCCCTGGGGAGACTTCAGAAGTACCCCAAGATCCATGTCAGCACTGGAGAGGAATCCTCAGGTTCCGGCACAGACTCCACACAAGGTCTTATGCCGGGGTCCAGCCCCGGTGGATCCAGGGAATTCGAAGGGTGGTCGGCGTTGGCGTGGAAAGACTTGTTTATTTATTAATGTAAGATTAGATTAGGAAACTATAGTGTAGTAAGAAGATTAAGTGGAGAAGAGGGCTGAATAGCTTGGTTTACGCGGAAGGCCAATAAAATTCCAGACAAGGAATTTGCACCACCTACGTTGGGCCACCGGCGCCCGCTTGAATATCTAAGGGTGCCTCGCCTTAAGCTCCCTTTCGTGCGGGTCTTAACAGCCGGGGCAAGTAAGTAGACCTGGCGAGCCTCCGCACTCCAGGTGGAGATTCAGCCTGAAGTTAAAGTAAAGAGCAGAGAGAAGGAAAGGTAGAGAAGAAGAAAGAGAGAGAAAGACACGGGGGAGCCAGAGTCCCAAGAAACCAGGCTGAGAGACTAGTTCGAGAAGCTGGTCCGAGAAACTGGCCCCCGGCCCCTGGCCTCCTCCTTTATTGTTCAGAAGGCCTTTTATACTTTTGATAAAACATGGAGATCAATGGATAACACAAAATTATGTAGCGTTCACAACCCAGATTCTTTCTGTATATCATTTTGTATACAAAAGGTCTCAGGTGATTTACATTATCTTCTGGCCAAGAGGCTTGTTAACACTTTTTGGCTCTCTTCCTTAATGAATGTTAATTTTGTTTCCCCTGAAGTGTTTTTCTTTAATCTGCATCTCCTTAAAGCATTAAAGTTACATCTCTATAGAACAAAGGTGCAGTGGGTTATAACAAAGAAGGTACTTAACTCAAAGATCTAATGTTGCTAATACCAGGTCTACTACTTGTTTTTCTATATACCAACTATATCTAAAAATAAAGGATATGAAAATTTGGCAGCAAGCATTGACCCAAAAAATGAAACTTTTAATCAGTCCTATTCTAAAGCTTTTGACTCCTCGGAAGCTCCTGCATTCCTAGGATGTTTTAAGCTTCCTGTGCCTCCTGCGGTCAGGAGGCCTCAAACAATCACAAGCGCAGCTGTACGAGTCCTACAGGCAGGCTAGAAAGCCATCAGAGGGTTTTTGGATTGAAACACTCTTTCAAATGCAGAAGACTAACGCCCTGAATTGACTTTTTCCAGAAAAGGTCAGAAGAGTGAAAAAGCAGAGCACAAAAACCGGCAGATTTTTGTTGGGGTACATGCTTAAAAATTTCCAGAGGGGTTCCTGAAGTCTGAGCACGCCTTGCTTATGTCAGCTTCCTTCCTCATAAACTTGTCACGGGCGGGCTTCCTCACACTGGCTCCCGGCAGGCTTAGGCCCCGGCATCGAAGGGAGAGGAATCCCGAGAGGCCCCCGAGCAACTCGCATGGGGACTGGCCTTTCCTGAGGCCACCAGAGCGGGTCCCTGAGGTCCCCGTCATAAGTCGAGAGCACCTGCCGCTACTCGAGAAAATCCAGGAGGTTCTCCCCTCCAGGCGAGATGAGGCCCATTTCCGCTGAGGCGTCTCGAGGCTAATCACACCTAACCTCTGGAACTTCCAAAGGGTCCTTCACACCCTTGCTGCAACTCAAGAAGTTCCCCGACATACCCGTCTCCACTCGAGAGGAAGCACGAGAGTCCCGCCCTCATCCAGAGGAGCCCCGTTTCCGCCTCCTAGCTCGAGAGGAGGGATCCTTTCCCTGCGTGGTCGGGAAAGAATTCCCGGTTTCCGTCGCATCTCAAGAGGAGGCGCTCTCCACAGGAAAGGCGAGAGGAACTCCAGGGTCGTGCCACCATTCCCAGAGTCCCCCAGATGTCTCAGTCCATTCCAGGGAAACCTGTTTTCCCTGCACTGCCTCGACTTTCAAGCCGAGGATCGACTCACACCACGGTGGCACGTGGGACAGCCCTGTGGAAAAAAGCCTCGTGGGAAAGCCTCGAGGGAAAGCCAAAGCCACAGATCCCTTGATCCACGCGAAGGGAAGCGTGACACTGCTGCTACAGCTCGGGAGGAAATGCGCACGTGCATGCCCCCCGAGACGAGGACTGACTCCCCTGGGGAGACTCCAGAAGACCCCAAATCCATGTCAGCACTGGAGAGGAATCCTCAGTTCCGGCACCGACTCCACACAAGGTCTTATGCCGGGGTCCAGCCCCGGTGGATCCAGGGAATTCGAAGGTGGTCGGCGTTGGCGTGGAAAGACTTGTTTATTTATTAATGTAAGATTAGATTAGGAAACTATAGTGTAGTAAGAAGATTAAGTGGAGAAGAGGGCTGAATAGCTTGGTTTACGCGGAAGGCCAATAAAATTCCAGACAAGGAATTTGCACCACCTACGTTGGGCCACCGGCGCCCGCTTGAATATCTAAGGGTGCCTCGCCTTAAGCTCCCTTTCGTGCGGGTCTTAACAGCCGGGGCAAGTAAGTAGACCTGGCGAGCCTCCGCACTCCAGGTGGAGATTCAGCCTGAAGTTAAAGTAAAGAGCAGAGAGAAGGAAAGGTAGAGAAGAAGAAAGAGAGAGAAAGACACGGGGGGAGCCAGAGTCCCAAGAAACCAGGCTGAGAGACTAGTTCGAGAAGCTGGTCCGAGAAACTGGCCCCCCGGCCCCTGGCCTCCTCCTTTATTGTTCAGAAGGCCTTTTATACTTTTGATAAAACATGGAGATCAATGGATAACACAAAATTATGTAGCGTTCACAAACCCAGATTCTTTCTGTATATCATTTTGTATACAAAAGGTCTCAGGTGATTTACATTATCTTCTGGCCAAGAGGCTTGTTAACACTTTTTGGCTCTCTTCCTTAATGAATGTTAATTTTGTTTCCCCTGAAGTGTTTTTTCTTTTAATCTGCATCTCCTTAAAGCATTAAAGTTACATCTCTATAGAACAAAGGTGCAGTGGGTTATAACAAAGAAGGTACTTAACTCAAAGATCTAATGTTGCTAATACCAGGTCTACTACTTGTTTTTCTATATACCAACTATATCTAAAAATAAAGGATATGAAAATTTGGCAGCAAGCATTGACCCAAAAAATGAAACTTTTAATCAGTCCTATTCTAAAGCTTTTGACTCCTCGGAAGCTCCTGCATTCCTAGGATGTTTTAAGCTTCCTGTGCCTCCTGCGGTCAGGAGGCCTCAAACAATCACAAGCGCAGCTGTACGAGTCCTACAGGCAGGCTAGAAAGCCATCAGAGGGTTTTTGGATTGAAACACTCTTTCAAATGCAGAAGACTAACGCCCTGAATTGACTTTTTCCAGAAAAGGTCAGAAGAGTGAAAAAGCAGAGCACAAAAACCGGCAGATTTTTGTTGGCGGTACATGCTTAAAAATTTCCAGAGGGGTTCCTGAAGTCTGAGCACGCCTTGCTTATGTCAGCTTCCTTCCTCATAAACTTGTCA
>NW_017190579.1:0-11221 GCF_001704415.2 Capra hircus | reverse complement strand
GGACACTGCTGCTACAGCTCGGAAAGAAAGCGCTTTCAATGCCCCACTCGAATGAGGACTGACTCCCCTGGGGAGACTCCCGAAGTACCCCAAGATCCATGTCAGCACTGGAGAGGAATCCTCAGGTTCCCGGCACCGACTCCACACATCGTCTTAGGCCCCGGCATCGACGGACAGGAATCTCCGAGAGGCCCCTGCCGGGAGCCAGTGTGAGGAATCCCGCCCGTGACAAGGTCATGAGGAAGGAAGCTGACATACGCAAGGCGTGCTCAGACTTCAGGGACCCTCTGGAAATTCCTAAGCATGTACCCAACAAAAATCTGCCGGCTTTTGTGCTCTGCTTTTCCACTCTTCTGACATTTTCTGGAAAAAGTCAATTCAGGGCTTTAGTCTTTTGCATTTGAAAGAGTGTTTCAATCCAAAAACCCCTCCGATGGCTTTCTAGCCTGCCTGCAGGACTTGTACAGCTGCGCGTGATTGTTTGAGGCCTCCTGACCGCAGGAGGAGGCACAGGAAGCTTAAAACATCCTAGGAATGTAGGAGCTTCCGAGGAGTCAAAATCTTTAGAATAGGACTGATTAAAGGTTTCATTTTTTTGGGTCAATGCTTGCTGCCAAATTTTCATATCCTTATTTTTAGATATAGTTGGTATATAGAAAAACAAGTAGTAGACCTGGTATTAGCAACATTAGATCTTCGAGTTAAGTACCTTCTTTGTTATATCCCACTGCACCTTTGTTCTATAGAGATGTAACTTTAATGCTTTAAGGAGATGCAAATTAAAGAAAAACACTTCAGGGGAAACAATCAACATTCATTAAGGAAGAGAGATAAAAAGTGTTAACAAGCTTCTTGGCCAGAAGATAATGTAAATCACCTGAGACCTTTTGTATACAAAATGATGTATAGAAAGAGTCTGGGCTGCGAACGCTACATAATTCTGTGTTACCCATTGATCTCCGTGTTTTATCAAAAGTATAAAAGGCCTTCTGAACAATAAAGGATGGGGGCCAGGGGCCGGGGGCCAGTTTCTCGGACCAGTTTCTCGAACTAGTCTCTCGGCCTGGTTTCTTGGGACTCTGGCTCCCCCCCATGTCTCTCTCTCTCTCCTCTTCTCTCCCCTTCCTCTCTCTGCTCTTTACTTTAACTTCAGGCTGAATCTCCATCTGGGGCGCGGAGGCTCGCCAGGTCTACTTACTTGCCCGGCTGTTAAGACCCGCACGAAAGGGAGCTTAAGGCGAGGGCACCCTTAGATATTCAAGCGGCGCCGGGTGGCCCAACGTAGATGGTGCAAATTCCTTGTCTGGAATTTTATTGGCCTTCCGCGTAAACCAAGCTATTCAGCCCTCTTCCTCCACTTAACCTTCTTACTACACTATAGTTTCTTAATCTAATCTTACATTAATAAACAAACAAGTCTTTCCACGCCAACGCCGTCCACCCTTCGAATTCCCTGGATCCACCGGGGCGGACCCCGGCAAGTGGCGCCCGGAACAGGCTATTCGAAGGTAGGTTCCTCGGAGCAAAAGCTCCCCCCCGGAGCACTCTCTGCTGCTCCCCCGGAGCACTCTCTGTTGCTCCCCCGGAGCACTCTCTGTTGCTCCCCCGGAGTGACTTAATCACTCCCCCGGAGTACTTTCGGGTACTCCCCAGTGTTGAGTGTTCGGGACGGCTAGGACCCCACTCAGGGGTGCCGCGGACCCCCCTGTAGGATAGACAGGGTGAGGAGGAGTGGGAAGTGTTCAAGGGTTTAAGAAAAAACCTGGTGCTCTAGAGGTTGAAAAAAACCTGCTATCTTAGGGTTTAAAACAAAACCCCCCTTGGCTAAGGTAAAACCTTTTTTTGTCAAGGCAGACTTTTCTATAACTCTTAATTTTCTGACATGGGTAACAATGACTCAAAACAATGACACCTCTTTATACAAGTAATTTTGTAACTGTTAAACAAAAAAGACAAAGATTAAAAGGCTAGTGTTACGAGAGCAATGTCCTTGGTTTCCAAAAAACGGATTTAGATACTTGGGTGAAGCTAACAAAACAGCTAAAAACTTACTATACTTTGCATGGGCCTGTAAATGCTTTTGCCTCTGTAAAATATGATTACAAATGTTCTGGACCCCTGTCATGAGGCTGTTAGATAGCCTATGGGAGAGGCTATAGCGGTAAATGGTAGTGGGTCTCCACCTTCTATGCAGATCGTATTTTCTGCCATTGGCAAACAAAAGGAGAGAGACTACTCTTTCTCCCGAGTAAGGAGGGTGCTTACAGGACGCAGCGGCCGAGCGCCCTGGAGAGCCCCCTCCCCCTCTACACAAACCAAACCTTTAAAAAAGATATCTTATTTAAGGCGACCACTGCAACCTCTGCTTGCGCCTCCCCAGGGCTTAAGAACTCCCCACTTTATATCCAAAGCCTCCCAGAACATTGCTTAAGTTTAAAAACGATAGTGACAATATTTTTGAGCAAAAGAGCTTTTAAAACAGAGCTTGCTCCTTGCATAAAATCCCCTCAGGAGGGGCCTCACCCAACCAAAAAAAAAAAGAAAAAGGAAGAAAAAAAAAAAAAAAAAAAAAAAAGAAAAAATATTCGTAATAAAAAGACTTTACAAATGCAAAATGTTTCTCTTGAGGCCAAATAGAACATTTTTGCCAAAATGTCCTGCTAAACAGATAACAAGCCGTACCAAACAACCCCAGGTAGCTCAGGCCTGGACCTCAGTTCCACCACCTTAATAATAATAACTCCTGACTCAGATTCCAGTGGCTAGTCCCCTGCCTGAGGACATTGTAAGACTTCTGCTGGGGCATAGCTTGCTTTCTTTTCAAAAAATTTCGGTAGTATCTTGTGTAGTAAATTCTGATTATACTGAAAAAATTGAAGTTTTGATCTCGCCACCTGCTAAAACTGTGCAATTAATAATAATAAAAAAAAATAGCACAGCTTTTGCTTTTACCTTATTACCAAACAGAAAAACCAGACAAAAAAAGCCCCAGAGGATCTAGATCTAGCTTTTTGGGTGCAAAAAATTGCAGCTTCTAGGCCTTTAAAAGATTTTTTAAAGATATAAAATGTCATGGCTGTTAGACAATAGACAAGACGTTTCTTACATTGCTGAGAGGCTAGTGCAGCTCCTGGCCAACATATACTACTGAAAAGGAGTTGGTGGGATTACAAAAGGTGGTATACAAGATAAAAATGCTATAAAATAAGAGGTGAGAGAGAGTTTAAAACCTTGGTGAATAGTGAGCTCCCCGTTGCTGGAACTATTCAAGCTAAGATTAAATGGTTACTTGTCATCTAAAAGGCTATATAGACCAGATTTGGGTTATAAAAAGATCATTACAAAAGCTTATAAAGATATTGTGTAACACCTCTTTTCTTGCTTCTTATATTTAGGTCTGCCAAAAGTTTTAAAACTGATAATGTCCCTTTAAGGCTGCTGAGAGATTGTTTACTAACTTTAAATGATTTCCAAAAATTATTAGGTGATATTAATTGGATATGCCCACATTTAAAACTGACTTCTGTAGATTTAAAGCCTTTTGTTTGATTGCTGAAAAAAAACAATCCTAATCCCAGTTCTAAAAAAAAGGTTGACTAGTGAGACAGAGCTGGCTTTTGTTAAAGTAAATGAGGCTTTAAATGATCAGTAATTAAAATTAATATTGCCAAAAAAGATTAAATTATTCTTGCCACAAAATGTATACCTACAGGATGCTTGTGACAAAAAGGCCCATTGGTTCCATCTAATGACCCCCCAAAAAATAGTTTTATCTTATCCCAACTTGGTGGAACAATGGCCTCTGTCTAAAAAAAATTACTGACATATTAATTAAAAAGATTAACTCAAGTATACTGATTTATTAAATTGTTTAGTAAAGAACCATCAAAAATTGTACTTCCATATAACAGAGAACAACTTGATGCTTTTCAAATGTTTGATGATTGGCAGATTGCTATACAAAATTCTTGTGATCAGATCTTGCATCATTTACCCTCACATGCTTTGTTAATTCAAAAATTAAAAAAGGAGAAATTAAGTATAGTTTTCCCCCATCAGATTTTACAACATGTTCTCTTTGTAATAAGTTGAATGCTGATTCGTTTGAAACAGTAAAATAAAAAGCCATTAGTAAAGCAAAAAGATCTCCTCCAGATAACAAAAAGATCCCGACCCAAAATTTACTGCGGGTCGAGGAAGTGTTTATATTTTTTCCACAGGGTGCAGATTCGTCAATTTAGATCCCGGACAGACTGATTCGCCACAAAAGAAAAAGGGAACTTCTCTGCCGCCACCGCCGTGGGAAACAGCGGCACACCAAAAGCTGTGGGCGGGGCCAGCCTGACTGACGGAACCCAGTGCACCGCACTCGCAGCCCCGTAACAGCGCCAGTGTCAGAGGGCGGGGTAAAGGCCGCTGCTCCCACCGGCAGAAGAGGCAAAAGAAACATCAAGATCCCGGCGGGACTAACAGCTGCTGCAGCGCAAACTCCAACCAGAAAATGACTCTATTTACTCTATTTTGGCTTGTCTATCCTCTCCTTATGTTCTTTTCACCAATGATTCCAGAAAACTTAACGTACCTAATGTAGCGACTTGTGAACCATGGATGTTTTCATCTTGTTTAACTCCTCAAAGTAATGTCTGCTCTTTTGTGGTTTTAAAGATGTCCTGTAACTGTAACAACTTATTGATATGATAATTATGTTCTTGCTGTGTTACAATAACTGTTATTGTTACTATGGCAGCGGTCATTGACTCAACAAGTGTAAATGCCCAATATGTTAAAAAATCAAGTTTTAGGTGTTTTGGAACAGCTCAGATATTAGTTTAGACTTAGGGAAACTGCATAACCAGATTCAGACCTTGGAACACTCCCGATTAGATTTTACCACCGCAGGAGAAGCCAATGACTTTTCCCACACTTTCTCTAACTTCATTTCTGGAAAGACTATTCTGTCTACTGTTTATAATCTTGCTCCTCATAATCATACTTCACTGTACTGTCTAGATTCTTCGGCAGAGCATTCGGAATCTCGCGACCGAACTGCACCTGATTTTAAACATAAATAATTAATTATTTAAAATTAAAAAGGGTGAGATGCCGGGAGCCAGTGTGAGGAATCCCGCCCGTGACAAGGTCATGAGGAAGGAAGCTGACATACGCAAGGCGTGCTCAGACTTCAGGGACCCCTCTGGAAATTCCTAAGCATGTACCCCAACAAAAATCTGCCGGCTTTTGTGCTCTGCTTTTCCACTCTTCTGACATTTTCTGGAAAAAGTCAATTCAGGGCTTTAGTCTTTTGCATTTGAAAGAGTGTTTCAATCCAAAAACCCCTCCGATGGCTTTCTAGCCTGCCTGCAGGACTTGTACAGCTGCGCGTGTGATTGTTTGAGGCCTCCTGACCGCAGGAGGCACAGGAAGCTTAAAACATCCTAGGAATGTAGGAGCTTCCGAGGAGTCAAAATCTTTAGAATAGGACTGATTAAAGGTTTCATTTTTTGGGTCAATGCTTGCTGCCAAATTTTCATATCCTTTATTTTTAGATATAGTTGGTATATAGAAAAACAAGTAGTAGACCTGGTATTAGCAACATTAGATCTTCGAGTTAAGTACCTTCTTTGTTATATCCCACTGCACCTTTGTTCTATAGAGATGTAACTTTAATGCTTTAAGGAGATGCAAATTAAAGAAAAAACACTTCAGGGGAAACAATCAACATTCATTAAGGAAGAGAGATAAAAAGTGTTAACAAGCTTCTTGGCCAGAAGATAATGTAAATCACCTGAGACCTTTTGTATACAAAATGATGTATAGAAAGAGTCTGGGCTGCGAACGCTACATAATTCTGTGTTACCCATTGATCTCCGTGTTTTATCAAAAGTATAAAAGGCCTTCTGAACAATAAAGGATGGGGGCCAGGGGCCGGGGGCCAGTTTCTCGGACCAGTTTCTCGAACTAGTCTCTCGGCCTGGTTTCTTGGGACTCTGGCTCCCCCCATGTCTCTCTCTCTCCTCTTCTCTCCCCTTCCCTCTCTCTGCTCTTTACTTTAACTTCAGGCTGAATCTCCATCTGGGGCGCGGAGGCTCGCCAGGTCTACTTACTTGCCCCGGCTGTTAAGACCCGCACGAAAGGGAGCTTAAGGCGAGGCACCCTTAGATATTCAAGCGGGCGCCGGTGGCCCAACGTAGATGGTGCAAATTCCTTGTCTGGAATTTTATTGGCCTTCCGCGTAAACCAAGCTATTCAGCCCTCTTCCTCCACTTAACCTTCTTACTACACTATAGTTTCTTAATCTAATCTTACATTAATAAACAAACAAGTCTTTCCACGCCAACGCCGTCCACCCTTCGAGTTCCCTGGATCCACCGGGGCTGGACCCCGGCAGCCCCCGAGCAACTCGCATGGGGACTGGGCTTTCCTGAGGCCACCAGAGCGGGTCCCTGAGGTCCCCGTCGTAAGTCGAGAGCACGTGCCGGAACTCGAGAAAATCCAGGAGGTTCTCCCCTCCAGGAGAGATGAGGCTCATTTGCGCTGAGGCCTCTGGAGGCTAATCACACCTAACCTCTGGAACTTCCAAAGGGTCCTTCACACCCTTGCTGCAACTCAAGAAGTTCCGCGACATACCCGTCTCCACTCAATAGGAAGCGCGTGAGTCCCGCCCACATCCAGAGGAGCCCGTTTCCGCCTCCTAGCTCGAGAGGAGGGATCCTTTCCCTGCGTCGTGGGGAAAGAATTCCCCGCGTTGCCGTCGCATCTCAAGAGGAGGCGCTCTCCACAGGAAAGGCGAGAGGAACTCCAGGGTCGTGCCACCATTCCCAGAGTCCCCCAGATGTCTCAGTCCATTCCAGGGAAACCTGTTTTCCCTGCACTGCCTCTACTTTCAAGCCGAGGATCGACTCACACCACGGTGGCACGTGGGACAGCCCTGTGGGAAAACATTCTGGGAAAGCCTCCAGGGAAAGCCTCAAGGGAAAGCCACAGATCCCTTGATCCACGAGAAGGGAAGCGTGACACTGCTGCTACAGCTCGGGAAGAAAGCGCAGGTGCATGCCCCCACTCGAGACGAGGACTGACTTCCCTCGGGAGACTCCAGAAGTACCCCAAGATCCATGTCAGCACTGGAGAGGAAACCTCAGGTTCTGGCACCGACTCCACACAAGTTCTTAGGCCCCGGCATCGATGGGAGAGGAATCCGGAGAGGCCCCCGAGCAACTCGCATGGGGACTGGCCTTTCCTGAGGCCACCAGAGCGGGTCCCTGAGATCCCCGACGTAAGACGAGAGCACCTGTCGCAACTCGAGAAAATCCAAGAGGTTCTCCCCTCCAGGCGAGATGAGGCCCATTTCCGCTGAGGCGTCTTGAGGCTAATCACATCTAACATCTGGAACTTACAAAGGGTCCCTCACACCCTTGCTGCAACTCAAGAAGTTCCCCGACATACCCGTCTCCATTCGAGAGGAAGCACGAGAGTCCCGCCCACAAACAGAGGAGCCCCATTTCCGTCTCCTAGCTCGAGAGGAGGAATCCTTTCCCTGCGTGGGGGAAAGAATTCCCCGCGTTCCCATTGCATCTCAAGAAGAGGCGCTCTCCACAGGAAAGGCGAGAGGAACACCAGGGTCGTGCCACCATTCCCAGAGACCCCAGAATTCTCAGTCCATTTCAGGGAAACCGGTTTTCCCTGCACTGCCTCGACTTTCAAGCCGAGGATCGACTCACACCACGGTGGCACGTGGGACAGCCCTGTGGGAAAGCCTCGTGGGAAAGCCTCGTGGGAAAGCCTCGAGTGAAAGCCACAGATCCCTTGATCCACGCGAAGGTAAGTTCGACACTGCTGCTACAGCTCGGGAGGAAAGCGAACGTGCAGGCCCCCACTCGAGATGAGGACTGACTCCCTTGGGGAGACTCCAGAAGTACCCCAAGATCCATGTCAGCACTAGAGAGGAATGCTCAGGTTCCGGCAGCGACTCCACACAAGATCTTAGGCCCCGGCATCGACGGGAGAGGAATCCCGAGAGGCCCCCGAGCAACTCGAATGGGGACTGGCATTTCTTGAGGCCACCAGAGCGGGTCCCTGAGGTCCCCGTCGTAAGTCGAGAGTGCCTGCCACAACTAGAGAAACTCCAGGACGTTCTCCCCTCCAGGCGAGATGAGGCCCATTTCCGCTGAGGCGACTAGAGGCTAATCACATCTAACATCTGGCACTTCCAAAGGGTTCTTCACACCCTTGTTGCAACTCAAGAAGTTCCCCGACAAACCAGTCTCCACTCGAGAGGAAGCACGAGAGTCCCGCCCACATCCAGAGGAGCCCCGTTTCCGCCTCCAAGATCGAGAGGAGGGATCCTTTCCCTGCGTGGTGGGGAAAGAATTCCCGGCGTTTCCGTCGCATCTCAAGAGGAGGCGTTCTATACAGGAAAGGCGAGAGAAACTCCAGGGTCCTGCCACCATTCCCAGAGTTCCCGAGATGTCTCAGTCCATTCTTGGGAAACCTGTTTTCCCTTCACTGCCTCCACTTTCAAGCCGAGGATCGACTCACACCACGGTGGCACGTGGGACAGCCCTGTGGGAAAGCCTCGTGGGAAAGCCTCGAGGAAAAGCGACAGAACCATTGATTGACGCGAAGGGAAGCGCAACACTGCTGCTACAAATAGGGATGAAAGCGCACGTGCATCCCCCCACTCGAGACGAGGACTGACTCCGCTGGGGAGACTCCAGAAGTACCCCAAGATCCATGTCAGCACTGGAAAGGAAACCTCAGGTTCCGGCACCGACTCCAAGCAAGGTCTTAGGCCCTGGCATCGACGGGATTGGAATCCCGTGAGGCCCCCGAGCAACTCGCATGGGGACTGGCCTTTCCTGAGGCCACCAGAGCGGGTCCCTGAGGTCCCCGTCGTAAGTCGAGAGCACCTGCCGCAACTCGAGAAAATCCAGGAGGTTCTCTCCTCCAGGTGAGATGAGGCCCATTTCCGCTGAGCCGTCTCGAGGCTAATCACACCTAACCTCGGGAACTTCCAAAGGGTCCTTCAACCCTTGCTGCAACTCAAGAAGTTCCCCGACATACCCGTCTCCACTCGAGAGGAAGCTCGAGAGTTCCGCCCACATCCAGAGGAGCCCAGTTTCCGCCTCCTAGCTCGAGAGGAGGGATCCTTTCCCTGCGTGGTCGGGAAAGAATTCCCCGCGTTCCCGTCGCTTCTCAAGAGGATGCGCTCTCCACAGGAAAGTCGAGAGGAACTCCTTGGTTGTGCCACCATTCCCAGAGTCCCCCAGATGTCTCAGTCCATTCCAGGGAAACCTGTTTTCCCTGCACTGCATCGACTTTCAAGCCGAGGATCGACTCACACCACGGTGGCACGTGGGACAGCCCTGTGGGAAAACTTTCGTGGGAAAGCCTCCTGTGAAAGCCTCAAGGGAAAGCCACAGATCCCTTGATCCACGCGAAGGGAAGCGTGATACTGCTGCTACAGCTTGGGAGGAAAATCGCACGTGCATGCCCCTACTCGAGACGAGGACTGGCTCCCCTGGGGAGACTCCAGAAGTACCCCAAGATCCATGTCAGCACTGGAGAGGAATCCTCAGGTTCTGGCAACAACTCCACACTAGGTCTTAGGCACCAGCATCGACGGGAGAGGAATCCCCAGAAGACGCCAAGCAACTCGCATGGGGACTGGCCTTTCCTGATACCAGCATGGCGGGTCCCTGAGGTCCCCGTCGTAAGTCGAGAGCACCAGCCGCAACTCGAGAAAATCGAGGAGGTTCTCCCCTCCAAGCGAGATGAGGCCCATTTCCGCTGAGGCGTCTCGAGGCTAATCACACCTAAACTCTGGAACTTCCAAAGGGTCCTTCACACCCTTGCTGCAACTCAAAAAGTTCCCCGACATACCCGTCTGCACTCGAGAGGAAGCACGAGAGTCCCGCCCACATCCAGAGGAGCCCCGTTTCCGACTCCTAGCTCGAGCCTAGGGATCCTTTCCCTGCGTGGTCGGGAAAGAATTCCCGGTGTTCCCGTCGCATCTCAAGAGGAGGCGCTCTCCACAGGAAAGGCGAGACGAACTTCAGGGTCGTGCAACCATTCCCCGAGTACCCCAGATATCTCAGTCCATTCCAGGGAAACCTTTTTACCCTGCACTGCCTCGACTTTCAAGCCGAGGATCGACTCACACCACGGTGGTACGTGGGACAGCCCTGTGGGAAAGCCTCGTGGGAAGCCTCGTGGGAATGCCTCGAGGGAATGCCACAGATCCCTTGATCCACGCGAAGGGAAGCGCGACACTGCTGCTACAGCTCGGGAGGAAAGAGCACGTGCATGCCCCCACTCGAGACGAGGACTGACTCCCCTGGGGAGACTCCAGAAGTACCCCAAGATCCATGTCAGCACTGGAGAGGAATCCTCAGGTTCCGGCACCGACTTCACACTAGGTCTTAGGCCCCGGCATCGACGGGAGAGGAATCCCGAGAGGCCCCGAGCAACTCGCATGTGGACTGGCCTTTCCTGAGGCCACCAGAGCGGGTCCCTGAGGTCCCCGACGTAAGTCGAGAGCACCTGCCGCAACTCAAGAAATTCCAGGAGGTTCTCCCCTCCAGGCGAGATAACGCACATTTCTGCTGAGGCGTCTCGAGGCTAATCACACCTAACCTCTGGAACTTCCAAAGGGTCCTTCAACCCTTGCTGCAACTCAAGAATTTCCCCGATATACCCGTCTCCACTCGAGAGGAAGCTCGAGAGTCCCGCCCACATCCAGAGGAGCCCCGTTTCCGCCTCCTAGCTCGAGAGGAGGGATCCTTTCCCTTCGTGGTCGGGAAAGAATTCCCGGTGTTCCCGTCGCATCTCAAGAGGAGGCGCTCTCCAAAGGAAAAGGCGAGAGGAACTTCAGGGTCGTGCCACCATTCCCAGAGTCCCCCAGATGTCTCAGTCCATTCCAGGAAAAACCTGTTTTCCCTGCACTGCCTCGACTTTCAAGCCGAGGATCGACACACACCACGGTGGCACGTGGGACAGCCCTGCAGTACAGCCCTGAGGTAAAGCCTCGTGGGAAAGCCTCGACGGAAAGCCACAGATCCCTTGATCCACGCGAAGGAAAGCGTGACACTGGCTGCTACAGCTTGGGAGGAAATCGCACAGTGCATACCCCACTCGAGACGAGGACTGACTCCCTGTGGAGACTGCAGAGTACCCAAAGATCTCATGTCAGCACTGGAGGAATCCTCAGGTTCTGGCACCCACT
>NW_017190578.1:0-11222 GCF_001704415.2 Capra hircus | reverse complement strand
CTTCTTGAGTTGCAGCAAGGGTGTGAAGACCCTTTGGAAGTTCCAGAGGTTAGGTGTGATTTTCCTGGAGACGCCTCAGCGGAAATGGGCCTCATCTCGCCTGGAGGGGAGAACCTCCTGGATTTTCTCGAATTGCGGCAGGTTCTCTCGACTTACGACTGGGACCTCAGGGACCCGCTCTTGTGGCCTCAGGAAAGGCCAGTCCCCATGTGAGTTGCTCGGGGCCTCTCGGGATTCCTCTCCCCTCGATGCCGGGCCTAAGACCTTGTGTGGAGTCAGTGCCGGAACGTGAGGATTCCTCTGCAGTGCCGACATGGATCTTCGGGGTCTTCTGAAGTCTCCCCAGAGGCGTATGTCCTCGTCTCGAGTGGGGGCATGCACGTGCGCTTTCCTCCCGACCTGTAGCAGCAGTGTCACGGTTCCCTTCGCTTGGATCAAGGGATCAGGGGCTTTCCCTCGAGGCTTTCCCATGAGGCTTTCCCACGAGGCTTTCCCACAGGGCTTTTCCACGTGCCCTTGTGGTGTGAGTCGATCCTCAGCTTGAAAGTGGAGGCAGTGCAGGGGAAAACAGGTTTCCCTGGAATGGACTGAGACATCTGGGGACTCTGGGAATGGGCCTGATACTTGAGTTCCTCTCGCCTTTACTGTGGAGAGCGCCTCCTCTTGAGATGAGACGGGAACGCTAGGAATTCTTTCAGGACCACGCAGGGAAAGGATCCCTCCTCTCGAGCTAGCAGGCGGAAACGGGGCCACTCTGGATACGGGCGGGACGCCGGTTCCTCTTGAGTGGAGACGGGTATGTCGGGGAACTTCTTGAGTTACAGCAAGGGTGTGAAGGACCCTTTCGAAGTTCGAGAGTGTAAGTGTGATTACCCCTAGTTGCCTCAGCCGAAATGGGCCTCATCTCGCCTGGAGGGGAGAACCTCCTGGATTTTCTCGACTTGCGGCAGGTGCTCTCGACTTACGACGAGGGCCTCAGGACCCGCTCTGGTGGCCTCAGGAAAGGCCAGTCCCCATGCGAGTTTCTCCCGGGCCTCTCGGATTCCTCTCCCGTCGATGCTGGGCCTAAGACCTTGTGTGGACTCAGTGACGGAACCTGAGGATTCCTCTCCAGTGCGACATGGATCTTGTGGTACTTCTGGAGTCTCCCCAAGGGAGTCAGTCCTCGTCACGAGAGATGGCATGCACGTGTGATTTCCTCCGGAGCTGTAGCAGCAGTTTCACGCTTCCTTTTCGTGGATCAAGGGATCTGTGGCTTTCCCTCTAGACTTTCCCATGACGCTTTCCCACGAGGCTTCCCACAGGGCTTTCCCACGTGCCACTGTGGTGTGAGTCGATCCTCGGCTTTAAAGTCGAGGCAGTGAAGGGAAAACAGATTTCCCTGGAATGGACTGAGACATCTGGGGACTCAGGAATGGTGGCACGACCCTGGAGTTCTCTCGCCTTTCCTGTGGAGAGCGCCTCCTCTTGAGATGCGACGGGAAACCCGGAATTCTTTCCCGACCACGCAGGGAAGGATCCATCCTCTCGAGCTAGGAGGCGGAAACGGGGCTCCTCTGGATTTGGGCGGGACATTCGTGCTTCCTCTCGAGTGGAGACGGCTATGTCGGGAACTTCTTGAGTTGCAGCAAGGGTGTGAAGGACGCTTTGGAAGTTCCAGATATTAGATGTGATTAGCCTCGAGACGCCTCAGCGGAAATGGCCTCATCTCCCCTGAAGGGGAGAACCTCCTGGATTTTCTCGAGTTGCGGCAGGTGCTCTCGACTTACGACGGGGACCTCTGGACCCGCTCTGGTGGCCTCAGGAAAGGCCAGTTCCCATGGAAGTTGCTCTTGGGCCTCTCGGGATTCCTCTCCCGAAGATGCCGGGGCCTAAGACCTTGTGTGGAGTCGGGTGCCGGAACCTGAGGATTCCTCTCCAGTGCTCACAATGGATCTTGGCGTCCTTAAAGGCGAGATGAGGCCCATTTGCGCTGAGGCGTCTGGAGGCTAATCACACCTATCCTCTGGAACTTCCAAAGGTCATTCACACCCTTGCTGCAACTCAAGAAGTTCTCCGACATACCCGCTCCACTCGAGAGTATCAAGATCTTCCCGCCCACTTTCAGAGGAGCACCGTTTCCACCTCATAGCTCGAGAGGAGGGATCCTTTACCTGCGTGGTCTGTAAAGCATTCCCGGCGTTCCAGTCGCATCTCAAGAGGAGGCCCTCTCCACAGGAAAGGCGAGAGAAACTCCAGGGTCGTTCCACCATTCCCAGAGTCCCCCAGATATCTCTGTCAATTCGAGGGAAACCTGTTTTCCGTCCACTGCCTCGACTTTCAAGCCGAGGATCGACTCACACCACGGTGGCACGTGGGACAGCCCTGAGGAAAATCCTCGAGAGAAAGCCTCATTGGAAAGCCTCGAGGGAAAGCTGCAGATCCCTTGATACACGCTATCGGAAGTGTGACACTGCTTCCACAGATCGGGAGGAAATTGAACGTGCATGCCCCCACTCGAGACTAGGACTGACTAACCCGGGGAGACTCCAGAAGTACCCCATGATCCATGTCAGCACTGGAGAGGAATCCTCACGTTCCGGCACCGACTCCACACAAGGTCTTAGGCCCCGGCATCGACGGGAGAGGAACCCAAGAGGCCCCCGAGCAACTCGCATGGGGACTGGCCTTTCCTGAGGCCACCAGATCGGGTCCCTGAAGTCCCCGTCGTAAGTCGACAGCACCTGCCGCAACTCGAGAAAATCCAGGAGGTTCTCCCCTCCAGGCGAGATGAGGCCATTTCCTCTGTGCGTCTCAAGGTTAATCACACATAACCTCTGGAACTTCCAAAGGGTCCTTCACACCCTCGCTGCAACTCAAGAAGTTCCTGGACATACCCGTCTTCACTCGAGAGGACGCACGAGAGTCCCGCCCACATCCAGAGGAGCCCCGTTTCCCCCTCCTAGCTCGAGAGGAGGGATCCTTTCCCTGCGTGTTCGGGAAAGAATTGCCGGCGTTCCCGTCTCATCTCAAGAGGAGGCGCTCTCCACAGGAAAGGCGAGAGGAACTCCAGGTCATGCCACCATTCCAGAGTCCCCCAAATGTCTCAGTCCATTCCAGGGAAACCTGTTTTCCCTGCACTGCCTCGACTTTCAAGCCGAGGATCAACTCACACCACGGAGCACGTGGGACAGCCCTGTGGGAACCCTCGAGGAAAGCCTCGATGGAACGCCACAGATTCCATGATCCACTCGAAGGAAAAGGCGTGACACTGCTGCTACAGCTCGGGAGGAAAGCGCACGTGCATGCCCCCACTCGAGACGAGGACTGACTCCCTGGGGAGACTCCACAAGTACCCAAGATCCACGTCAGCACTGGAGAGGAATCCTCAGGTTCCGGCTCCGACTCCACACAAGGTCTTAGGCCCCGGCATCGACGGGAGAGGAATCCCGAGAGGCCCCAGGGCAACTTTCATGGGGACTGGCCTTTCCTGAGGCCACCAGAACGGGTCCCTGAGGTCCCCGTCTTAGGTCCAGAGCACCTGCCGCAACTCGAGTAAATCTAGGAGGTTCTCCCCTCCAGGCGAGATGAGGCCCATTTCCGCTGCGGCATCTCGAGGCTAATCACACCTAACCTCTGGAACGTTCCAAAGGGTCCTTCACACCCATGCTGCAACTCAAGAATTTCCGCGAATACCCGTCTCCACTCGAGGGAAGCACGAGAGTCCCGCCCACATCCAGAGGAGCCCCGTTTCCGGCCTCTAGCTCGAGAGGAGGGATCCTTTCCCTGCGTGGTCGGGAAAGAATTCCCGGCATTCCTGTCGCATCTCAAGAGGAGGCGCTCTCCACAGGAACCGCGAGAGGAACTGCATTATCGTGCCACCATTCCCAGAGTCCCCAGATGTCTCAGTCCATTCCAGGGAAACCTGTTTTCCCTGCACTGCCTCGACTTTCAAGCCGAGGATCGACTCACACCACGGTGGCACGTGGGACAGCCCTGTGGGAAAGCCTCGTGGGAAAGCCTCGAGGGAAAGCCACAGATCCGTTGTTCTACGCGAAGGGAAGCGTGACACTGCTGCTACAGCTCGGAGGAAATTGCACGTGCATGCCCCCACTAGTAACGAGGACTGACTGCCCTGGGGAGACTCAAGAAGTATCCCAAGATCCATGTCAGCACTGGAGAGGACTCCTCAGCTTCTGGCACCGACTCTACACAAGGTCTTAGGCCCCGGCATCGACGGGAGAGGAATCCGAGAGGCCCCTGAGCAACTCGCATGGGGACTGGCCTTTCCTGAGGCCACCAGAGCGGGTCCCTGAGGTCCCCGTCGTAAGTCGAGAGCACCTGCCGCAACTCGAGAAAATCCAGGAGGTTCTCCCTTCCAGGAGAGATGAGGCCCCTTTCCGCTGAGACATCTCAAGGCTAATCACGCCTCACCACTGGAACTTCCAAAGGGTCCTTCACACCCTTGCTGCAACTCAAGAAGTTCCCCGACATACCCGTCTCCACTCGAGAGGAAGCACGATGTCCCGCCCACATCCAGAGGAGCCCCGTTTCCGCTCCTAGCTCGAGAGAAGGGATCCTTTCCCTGCGTGTACGGGAAAGAATTTCCGGCGTTCCCGTCGCATCTCAAGAGGAGGCGCTCTCCACAGGAAAGTCGAGAGGAACTCCAGGGTCGTGCCACCATACCCAAAGTCCCCCTGATGTCTCAGTCCTTTCCAGGGAAACCTGTTTTCCATGCTTTCCCTGCACTGCCACGGCATTCAAGCTGAGGATCGACTCACACCACGGTGGCACTTGGAACAACCCTGTGGGAAAGCCTCATGGGAAGGCCTCGTGGGGAAAGCCTACAGGGAAAGCCACAGATCCCTTGATCCACACGAAGGGAAGCGTGACGCTGCTGCTACAGCTCGGGAGGAAAGCGCACGTGCATGCCCCCACTTGAGACGAGGACTGACTCCCCTGGGGAGACTCCAGAAGTATCCCAAGATCCATGTCAGCACTGGAGCGGAACCCTCAGATTCCGGCACCGACTCCACACAAGGTCTTAGGCCCGAATCGACGGGAGAGGAATCTCGAGAGGCCCCGAGCAACTCGCATGGGGACTGGCCTTTCCTGAGGCCACCAGAGCGGGTCCCTGAGGTCCCCGTCATTAAGTCGAGAGCACCTGCCGCAGCTCGAGAAAATCCAGGAGGTTCTCCCCTCCAGGCGAGATGAGGCCCATTCCGCTGAGGCGTCTCTAGGCTAATCACACCTAACCTCTGGAAATTCCAAAGGGTCCTTCACACCCTTGCTGCAACTCAAGAAGTTCCCCGACATACCCGTCTCCACTCGAGAGGAAGCACGAGAGTCCCGCCCACATCCAGAGAAGCCCCGTTTCCGCCTCCTAGCTCGAGAGGAGGGATCATTTCACAGCGTGTTCGGGCAAGAATTCCCGGCGTTCCCGTCACATCTCAAGAAGAGGCGCTTTCGGCAGGAAAGGCGAGAGGAACTCCAGGTCGTGCCACCATTCCCAGAGTTCCCCAGATGTCTCAGTCCATTCCAGGGAAACCTGTTTTCCCTGCACTGCCTCGACTTTCAAGCTGATTATCGACTCACACCATGGTGGCACGTGGGACAGCCCTGTGGGAAAGCCTCGTGGAAAAACCTCGTGGGAAAGCCTCGAGGGAAAGCCACATATCCCTTGATCTACGCGAAGGGAAGCATGACACCCCTGCTACAGCTCGGGAGGAAACGCCACGTGCATGCCCCCACACGAGACGAGGACTGACTCCCCTGGGGAGACTCCTGAAGTGCCCCAAGATCCATGTCAGCACAGAACAGGAATCCTCAAGTTCCGGCACCAATTCCACAGAAGGTTTAGGCCCTGGCACCGACGGGAGAGAAATCCCGAGAGGCCCCGAGCAACTCGCATGGGGAGTGGCCTTTCCTGAGGCCACCAGAGCGGGTCCCTGAGGTCCCCGTCGTAAGTCGAGAGCACCTGCCGCAACTCGAGAAATTCCAGGAGGTTCTCCCCTCCAGGCTAGATGAGGCCCATTTCCGCTGAGGCGTCTCGAGGCTAATCACACCAAACCTCTGGAACTTCCAAAGGGTCCTTCACACCCTTGCTGCAACTCAAGAAGTTCCCCGACATACCCGTCTCCACTCGAGAGGAAGCACGAGAGTCCCTCCCACATTCAGAGGAGCCTCGTTTTCGCCTCCTAGGTCGAGAGGAGGGATCCTTTCCCTGCGTGGTCGGGAAAGAATTCCTGGCGTTCCCGTCGCATCTCAAGAAGAGGGGCTTTCCACAGGAAAGGCGAGAGGAACTCCAGGGTCGTGCCACCATTCCCAGAGTCTCCCAGATGTCTCGGTCCATTCCAGGGAAACTTGTTTTCCCTTCACTGCCTGGACTTTCAAGCCGAGGATCGACTCACACCAAGGTGGCACGTGGGACAGCCCTGTGGGAAAGCCTCATGGGAAAGCCTCGTGGGAAAGCCTCGAGGGAAAGCCACAGATCCCTTGTTCCACGCGAAGGGAAGCGTGACACTGCTGCTACAGCTCGGGAGGAAATTGCACGTGCATGCCCCCACTCGTAACGAGGACTGACTGCCCTGGGGAGACTCAAGAAGTATCCCAAGATCCATGTCAGCACTGGAGAGGACTCCTCAGTTTCTGGCACCGACTCCACACAAGGTCTTAGGCCCCAGCATCGACGGGAGAGGAATCCCGAGAGGCCCCTGCGCAACTCGCATGGGGACTGGCCTTTCCTGAGGCCCCCAGAGCGGGTCCCTGAGGTCCCCGTCGTAAAGTCGAGAGCACCTGCCGCAACTCGAGAAAATCCAGGAGGTTCTCCCTTCCAGGAGAGATGAGGCCCCTTTCTGCTGAGACATCTCAAGGCTAATCACGCCTAACACTGGAACTTCCAAAGGGTCCTTCACACCCTTGCTGCAACTCAAGAAGTTCCCCGGACATACCCGTCTCCACTCGAGAGGAAGCACGAGGTCCCGCCCACATCCAGAGGAGCCCCGTTTCCGCCTCCTAGCTCGAGAGAAGGGATCCTTTCCCTGCGTGTTCTGGATGAATTCCCGGCGTTCCCGTCGCATCTCAAGAGGAGGCGCTCTCCACAGGAAAGGCGAGAGGAACTCCAGGGTCGTGCCACCATTCCAGAGTCCCGCAGAGGCTCACTCCATTCCAGGGAAACCTGTTTTCCCTGCACTGCCTCAACTTTCATGCCGAGGATCGACTCACATCACGGTGGCACCTGGGACAGCCCTGTGGGAAAGTCTCGTGGGAAAGCCTCGTGGGAAAGCCTCGACGGAAAGCTCAGATCCCTTGATCCACGCGAAGGGAATCATGACGCCGCTGCTACAGCTCGGGAGGAAACCGCACGTGCCTGCCCCCACTCGTAACGAGGACTGACTACCCTGGGGAGACTCCAGAAGAATCCCAAGATCCATGTCAGCACTGGAGAGGAATCCTCAGGTTCCGGCACGGATCCACACAAGGTCTTAGGCCCGGCATCGACGGGAGAGGAATCCCGAGAGGCCAATAAGCAACTCGCACGGAGAGTGGCCTTTCCTGAGGCCACCAGATACGGTCCCTGTGGTCCCCGTCGTAAATCGAGAGCACCTACCGGCAACTCGAGAAAATCCTGTAGATTCTCCCCTCCAGGCTAGATGAGGCCCATTTCCGCTGAGGCGACTCGAGCTAATCACATCTAACCTTTGGAACTTCCATAGGGTCCTTCACACCCTTGCTGCAACTCAAGAAGTTCCCCGACATACCCTTGTCCACTCGAGAGGAAGCGCGAGCGTCCCTTGCACATCCAGAGGAGGCCCTTTTCCTCCTTGTAGCTCGAGATGAGGGATCCTTTCCCTGCGTGGTCGGGAAAGAATTCCCGGCATTCCCGTCGCATCTCAAGAGGAAGCGCTCTCCACAGGAAAGGCGAGAGGAACTCCAGGGTCGTGCCACCAATCCAAGAGTCCCCCAGAGGACTGAGTCCATTCCAAAGGAAACTCTTTTACCTGCACTGCCTTGACTGTCACGCCGAGGATCGACTCACACCACGGTGGCACGTGGGACAGCCCTGTGTGTTAGCCTCGTGGGAAAGCTCATGGGAAATCCTACAGGGAAAGCCACACATCCCTTGATCCACCCGTCGGGTAGCATGACACTGCTGCCACCTTTAGGGAGGAAAGCCCACGTGCATTTCCCCACTCGAGACGAGGACTGACTCCCTGGGAGAGTCCAGAAGTACCCAAAAATCCACGTCAGCACTGGAGAGGAATCCTCAGTTTCCGGTCCCAACTCAACACAAGGTCTTCGACTCGGGAAATGCAAGCATTTAAAAGATCTCTCCTTTGGAGCCTCGAGGGGGCTCAGGGCTTCTCTGGATGTGGGCGGACCCTCGTGCTTCCTTTGAGTGTAGACGGGTGTGTCGGGAAAGCTCTTGAGTTGCAGCAAGTGTGTGAAGGAACCATTGAAGTTCCAGAGGTTAGGTGTGCTTAGCCTCTAGATGCGTCAGTGGAAATAGGCCTCATTTTGCTGTAGGGAGAACCTCCTGGATTTTCTCGAGTTACGGCAGGTGCTCTCGAATTACGACGGGGACCTCAGGGACCCGGTCTCGTGGCCTCAGGAAAGGCCAGTCCCCATGCAAGTTGCCAGGGGGACTCTCGGATTCTCTTGGGTCGATGCCGGGGCCTAAGACCTTGTGTGGATCGAGGCCGGATCCTGAGGATTCCTCTCCAGTGCTGACATGGTTCTTGGGGTACTTCTGGAGTCTCCCCAGGGAAGTCAGTCCTCGTCTCGAGTGTGGGCATGCACGTGCGCTTTCCTCCCGAGCTGTAGCAGCAGTGGTCACGCTTCCTAACGCGTGGTCAAGGGATCTGTAGCTTTCACTCAAGTCTTTCCTTCAAGGCTTTCCAAGAGTCTTTCCCACAGGGCCTGTCCCACCTGCCACCAGGGTGTGAGTCGATCCTCGGCTTGAAAGTCGAGGCAGTGCAGGGAAAACATGTTCCTCTGGAATGGACTGAGACATCTGGGGACTCTTGGAATGGTGGTACGACCCTGGAGTTCCGCTCGGCCTTTCCTGTGGAGAGCGCCTCCTCTTGAGATGGGACGGGAACGCGGGAATTCTTTCCCGACCAAGCAGGGAAAGGATCCGTCATCTCGAGGTCCGAGCATAAACGGGGCTCCTCTGGATGTGGGCGGGACCCTCGTGCTTCCTCTGGAGTGGAGACGGTATGGTCGGGGAACTTCTTGAGTTTCAGCAAGGTTGTTAAGGAACCTTTGGAATTTCCAGAGTTTAGGTGTGATTAGCCTCGAGAGCCTCAGCGGAAATTGGCCTCATCTTGCCTGGTGGGAGAACCTCCTGGATTTTCTCGAATTGTGGCAGGTGTTCTCAACGTTCGCTGGGACCTCAGGGACCCGCTCTGGTGGCGTCAGGAAAGGCCAGTTCCCATCCGAGTGGGCTACGGGGCCTCTCGGGATTCCTCTCCCGTCGATGGTGGGGCCTAAGACCTTGTGTGAAGTCGAGGCCGGTACCTGAGGATTCCTCTCCCGTGCTGACATGGTTCTTGGGGTACTTCTTGAGTCTCCCCAGGGGTGTCAGTCCTCTTCTCAGCGGGATCATGCAAGAACGCTTACCTCCCGAGCTGCAGTAGCAGTGTCACTCTGCCCGTCGCGTGGATCAAGAGATCTGTGTCTTTCCCTCGAGGTATTTCCCACGGGGCTTTCCCTCGAGGCTTTCCCACGAGGCTTTCCCACATCGCTGTCCCACGTGCCACCGTGGTGCCAGTCGATCCTCGGCGTGAAAATCAAGCAGTGCAGGGAAAACAGGTTCCTCTGGAATGGACTGAGACATCTGGGGGACTCTTGGAATTGTGGCACGACCCTGGAATTCCTCTCGCCTTTCCTGTGGAGAGCGCCTCTTCTTGAGATTCGGTGGGAACGCCGGGAATTCTTTCCCGACCAAGCAGGGAAAGTGCCGTGGTCCAGCCCCGGTGGATCCAGGGTGATTCGAAGGTGGGACGTAGTCGTCGTCTTTGGAAATATACATATTTAATCCCAGATATAAAGAGATTAGAAATGGATAGTGTAGTAGGAAGATTATTGGGAGAAAAAAGAAGGCTGAATAACTTGGATTACGTGGAATAACATCCATCCTCCAGTAGAGAATTCAGCCAGAAAAACGGGAGCAAAAAAGAAGCGACATGGGGGAATCAGTCTTTCCGGAAACTGATCTGATTTCTTTATTTTTGGTTTTGCTTGTATACCTCTTGTTACACATAGGGATGAATACAGAGTCACGCAGGAGTCGGCATCCTGACCTTTATCAAAATCAGGTGCTTCACATAAATGTATAAAAAAAAGGTCTTAGGGATCTTACATCATCTTCTGGCCATGAATGAGACCTGCTGACATTTTATGATCCTTTCTTTCTGATAACCAAATAAACTTATTTCTTCCAAGGGTGTTTTTTCTTAAACCAGGCACCACCCTCCAAATAAAGTTACATTCCTATAGGGTGAGGGTGTAGTGAGTTACAATCAAGAAAGGAATTTATTTAACCCAAGGTTAACATGATTAGTCTTAAAGGTGAATTCTTATTTCTCCTATATGCTTAAAGGTTAATACTTATTTCTCCTATATACTAGTTATATTCATTATAAGGGTAGGGAACATGGAGATTTATCAGCAAAACATCAGCCTAACAAATGAAAATCCTTTCATCAATTCTCCCCTTAAGATCTATTTAGTCTTAAGATATGATAAAGTTACATTCTTACATAGAAAGGACACAGTGATATATAACAAAGTACAGTGATCTATTACAAAAAGTGAAAATCCATTAACTCAAAAAGTCTAGTATTGCTAACATCAAAAACTGCTATATTTCCTTTGCTATATTCCAAATACATTGATTAATATATTCCCAAGTGCCTAAGGATATGGAGGCCTGGTGGCAATCATTGACTCAACAAGAAGAAAAAGTCCTATGCTAATTAAGACTCTCAAAATACTCCAAAACTCTCTGTGCTGTTTACAGTTGAGAGGTAGTAAACAATCTTGTGCCTAGTGGCAGCAGTATGGATAATCCTGTCACACAAGCTGGTCTGTCAGCAGAGTTTGACCTAAAATATCCTTGTCCCACCCAGAGCAGGAATTAGCAGCAATTTTTGACACAACAAATGAAGAACCCTTCACCAATATAATTCCTAACCAACTACAATATAACTAATAATTTAAACTCCCCAAAATAATTTGCC